>NC_091109.1:17852803-17982159 GCF_024713975.1 Paralichthys olivaceus
GTCAATCAATCATCAATCAATCAGTCCTCACATTGTATTTGTCTCATATTCAGTTTGTCTCTTCAATGTCAACAAGCAGCAACGTCCTCTGTCCTAAACACAACAAGTTAAAACTATCAGGATCAGCTGACATCATCAGGATCAGTTCCTCCGTTCTTTAATCACCCGTCATGTGTTCACTCTTTGATTCACTCAGTCATTCATTGTGTTTTGAATGTGACAGTGAGACACGTTTGACTCATTCCTCACTGTTTGTGTTTGAGGTTCGGGAGGCGGAGGTTCGTATCGACGCCACCATCGGCCCAGTCGAGGAATCCTTCGCTCTGCTCAACAAACACGAGCTGCTGTTCAATGACGGCAGCGCCGAGCGGGTGGACGGCCTGACGTACGCCTGGAAGAACCTCAGTGACCTGGTGCGGAGGGGGCGTGGTCAAGGGAAGGTATCATATCAATAAGAGTTTGTACAAAGATGCAGGTACACAGGTGTGTGTGTGTGTGTGTGTGTGTGTGTGTGTGTGTGTGTGATGTTAGGTGGTGCAGAACCAAAACACTCTGGTGAAGATGCAACCCAGCATGAAAGCAGACCTTCTGTCTGCAGTCCAGAGTTTCCAGAGAGACGTTCACGACTACTGCACCAAGTACAACAACAGGTACACACACACACACACACACACACACACAGACACACACAGACACACACACAGACACACACAGACACACACACAGACACACACAGACACACACACACACACACACACACACGTACAGGCACAAAACATGTTGGTCCTGCGTGCAAAACCCTAAAACCTGTGTGTGTGTGTGTGTGTGTGTGTGTGTGTGTGTGTGTGTGTCTGTGTGTGTGTGTGTGCAGGGGTCCTGGCGTGGAGGGCGTGGCTCCAGTTGAAGCCAGTGAGCGTCTGCAGGGTTTTCAGTCGGACTTCGATCAGCTGTGGAGGAAGTTCATCACCTACTCAGGAGGAGAGGAACTGTTCGGTTTGACTGTTCAAGGTTCGTCTCACCACCTGCCTCCTTGCCTCCTTGCCTCCTTCTCTCCTGGCTCCTCCTCTGTCCTGCTGACTCCTCCTCCGTCCTTGCAGAGTATCCAGAGCTGCAGAGGATCAAGAGGGAGCTCTCTCTTCTGTCCAAACTTTACAGTTTATATAACTCCGTCATCGACAGCGTGGCGGGATACTACGACTTCCTGTGGGCCGAACTGAACATTGAGAAGATGAACCTGGAGCTGCAGGACTTCCAGAACAGGTAGAGCAGCGAAGACAGTGATGGGACAATATTTCAAACTTAAAGAGGGAAATAAAAAGTCTCTGTTGAATTTGTCCACCTGTCTCTGGGTCTTTTCAGGATCAGGAAGCTTCCGAAGGCGTTGAAGGAGTGGCAGGCGTTTAGAGATCTGAAGAAAACCATCGATGACTTCACTGAGACCTGCCCTCTGCTCTACATGATGGCCAACAAGGTACGAGGCCGCTCGGAGGGGGCACTGATCCATCTAGAAAACATTCCTTTGTTTGTGTCTCAGAACTTGAAGCTGTGGACTCTGTGTCCTCCAGGCGATGCTGCCCAGACACTGGACTCGTCTCAGTGAGTTGACCACTCACAGTTTCCAGGTGGACTCAGAGAGTTTCTGTCTCAGAAACATCATGGAGGCTCCGCTGCTAAAATACAAAGAGGACATTGAGGTTCCGATGATTTATTCACATTATTTTATTTTAATCTGACACAATAACTTTAGTTGGAAAGATTATAATTCTTAACTTGTTAATGATGAAGTTCATTCTTCCGGGACTTTCCTTAATCTTTTTATTAATCCTGAAATGTCCAAGATGGAGATCACAGTTTGGGAATAACCTTGAAATGTTTGGAGTCTGGAATAAAAATGTAGAATCAACATGAAAATCAGACCTGGATTATAAGAGATAATATAAAAACTCTTCTGCCAGAGTGACTTCAGTCAGGACATGAACAGTCTAAAATAATCCTGATAATCCAGATTAATCTCCACAAATCGAAGTTCAGAAATGATCCGAGTGGTTTGTCTGTCTTGTGTCCTGCTGCGGTCAGGATGTCTGCATCAGTGCAGTGAAGGAGCGAGACATCGAGGCCAAGCTGAAGGACGTCGTGGCCGAGTGGAGCAGCCAGACCCTCAGTTTCGCCCCCTTCAGGACCAGAGGAGAACTGCTGCTGAGAGGAGCCGACACCGTGGAGAAAGTCTCCATGATGGAGGACAGCCTGATGGTGCTGACGTCACTGCTGAGCAACAGGTCGACAGACGGGGGGGTCGAGACATGAATGAACGAATGAATGAATGAATGAATGAACGAACGAACGAATAAATGAATGAATGAATGAATGAATGAATGAATGAATGAATGTCTTCTGCAGGTACAACGCTCCGTTCAAGCCGTCCATCCAGCTGTGGGTCCAGAAACTCTCCAACACGTCCGAGATCATCGAGAAGTGGTTGTCGGTTCAAAACCTCTGGATCTACCTAGAGGCCGTGTTCGTGGGCGGAGACATCGCCAAACAGCTGCCTCAGGTCACAACAATCATCAGGCTGCGTGTCGCCTGTGACATCATCACCACAGCTCTCCTGTGGTTTGATGCTTGTTGTTTGTTCCTCAGGAGGCGAAACGTTTCCAGAACATCGACAAGTCCTGGCAGAGGATCATGCAGCGAGCACACGAGCTTCCCAACGCCGTGCAGTGCTGCGTGGGAGACGAGACGCTCAGCCAGGTGCTGCCCACGTGCCTCTGAGCAACACAGCGATGCTGTAGGTGCACGCTCACAGTCGCTTGTTGTCTCTGCAGCTGCTGCCTCATCTGCTGGAGCAGCTGGAGCTGTGTCAGAAGTCTCTGTCCGGTTACCTGGAGAAGAAACGACTGGTGTTTCCTCGCTTCTTCTTCGTGTCCGACCCCGCCCTGCTGGAGATCCTGGGTCAGGCGTCGGACTCGCACACCATACAGGTGACACGCACGAGCTGTATTCATCACGTTAACGCCAGGGATCAAAATCACAACGAAAGGTGTCGGACGAGAAGAAGCACGTCAGCTCAGCAGAGCAATAATTACATTAAAATAAAAGTAAAGCAAAGTAGAAAGAGCTTAATATAAAAAAAGTTAAAGAGAATACACCACGGGAAAAACTCTCTCACACACACACACACACACACACACACACTGGTTAAGGTTAAGTTAGATTTCTCTTTCTTTACGATCTTGATAAACTGGTTGATAAATATTAATACATGAATTGTCTTTGTCTTCAGGCTCATCTCTTGAGTCTGTTCGACAACGTTAACCGAGTCGTTTTCAGTGAGAAACTCTACGACCAGATGCTCAGCTTTCAGTCTCAGGAAGGAGAAACTGTGGCGCTGAGTCAACCCGTCATGGCTCAGGTACATTTGATCTGTTTTATTCATTTATTTATCCTTTATTATTTGATTTGATGTATTCTCCTTCCCCCTCACACACTCTGAATCACTACTTTTTCAACAATGTAATCCGCTGCTGCTTCTCAAATCCTCTGACCTTCAAACTGTGTGAATCTGTGACTCCTGATGATTCAACCTTCCAGGGCAACGTGGAGGTGTGGTTAGTGCAACTGCTCGCCGGAGTCAGACAGACGCTCCACGCCATCATTCGTCAGGCCTACGTGATGATCGCTGACCCAGGCCTGCAGCTGCTGGACTTCCAGTCAGCGTTTCCAGCTCAGATCGGCCTCCTGGGAATCCAGATGATCTGGACCAGAGACGCAGAAGACGCACTCGTCCTCAGCAAGTCTGACAAGAAGGTGCTTTTTCTTTTATATATCAGCGCCAGCGACACCCAGTGGTCGGAGGCATCATGTTTTCACGTCACATTGTGAACGTGATATCATGAGAACGCCTGAAGGGACTTTCTTCAAATTTGGTACGAAAGTTGATTCACACTTGAAGATGAACTGATTAGATTTTGATGGTTTTCATGCAGGTAAGTGGACACGTAGCAGGAGAGTAGATAACAGCGATAAATTACATTTAGATTATCCGACGTTACTTTAATGTAACTTAAAAATTATGCAAAGTCTAATTCCAGTTGTTATTTTAAAGCGAGTGGAAACGTACGTTTGACCCCCCCCCCATCTGATCATGTGGCAGATCATGCAGACTACCAATCAGAAGTTCATGGACCTCCTCAACGAGCTGATCGACATGACAACGAAGGAGCTGAGCAGAAACGAGAGGACCAAGTATGAGACGCTCATCACCATCCACGTCCACCAGAGGGACATCTTTGACGAGCTGGTGGGTGGACGGAGGGACGGAGACATTATGGTGCGGCGCTAATCGGAGTGGTTATGTCACTTTGTAACATTATCTCCATCAGGTGCGCCTGAACGTTCGATCTGCGTCGGACTTCGAGTGGCAAAAACAGTCGAGGTTTTACTTCTCGGAGGAGACGGACAGATGTGTCATTCAAATCACGGACGTGGAGTTCAGCTACTGCAACGAATACCTGGGCTGTACAGACAGACTGGTCATCACTCCGCTGACTGACAGGTACAAAGCCCGCCTCCTCCAATAGTATATGTTAGCATCCTTTCTGGAGGAAGTGGAGACGGGCCGACCACCTTAATTTAAACTCACAAACCAAACCCACGGACAGATCATGGAAGAAATATGTTAACACTCTGACACGTGTCCAGGTGTTACATCACGCTGTCGCAGGCCCTGGGGATGAGCATGGGCGGAGCTCCGGCAGGCCCGGCAGGAACAGGTAACACAGTCTCCAGTGAAAAACTCCCACTCTGAGTTTGTTGCTGTAATTTAGTGTGTGTGTCTGTGTGCGTTTGTGTGTGTGTTTGTGTTTCCAGGTAAAACAGAGACCACGAAGGACATGGGTCGCTGTCTGGGCAAATACGTGGTGGTTTTCAATTGTTCGGACCAGATGGACTACAGAGGACTGGGACGCATTTATAAAGGTGTGATGCAACAGTCGACTGTGATTAAATCCCTGCGAACCTCTTGCCCTCTGATCTTGGTAACTGCTGATGGTTCCAGTTTAAACCGAATTAGTCTGAATTAGAAAGAAAGAACAAAACCCGGAGCTGAGCTGAAAGACTAAATTCATGATTTACCGATCATCTGTGTTCCAAAGCTTTGGTTAAGAGTTCTGGGTAGTGACCGAAAGAACGAGGCTGCAAAAGCAAGCAGCCAAAAGAAGTTTTCTCTGTCGGGTGACTGGGCTCAGACGTGGATAAGCTGGGAGCAGCCAGACACAGACAAAACAGAAAATGTCCTTGACTGTATGTCCAGTTGTGTGAAGTGCCACCTGCTGGTTGTTGTGTGTCTCTGCAGGTCTGGCTCAGTCTGGAGCCTGGGGCTGCTTCGATGAGTTCAACCGCATCGAGCTGCCGGTCCTGTCCGTCGCCGCCCAGCAGATCTACATCGTCCTGCAGTGCAAAAAGAACAAGAAGAAGCAGTTTGTCTTCACAGACGGAGACGTGGTCGACATGGACCCTGAGTTTGGCATCTTCCTCACCATGGTAACCACGATATGACCTGCAGGAGGAGTTACAATCTTTGTACTGAGTGAAAACTGAGAATAAATGAACGAAGGTCTGGTCCGAAATCTTAGCTCCAAACCGAGTGATGTCACAAGCTGTGTCCCTTCAGGGGTCACATGCTTCAGAGGAGGGGCCAAGCTATCCCAGGATTCATTGGTGACAAAGCTAATGAGTTAGCTATAGAGGCAAAGTGCAGCGGCTAAAAGTAGCAAATGATGGAACCATAAGAGCTTGAGATGCAAATATGAAATCAGCTGGTGAGTCCCAGGACTGAACCACCTCAGAACCAGAACATTCTAACAGCCAGAGTTCCAGCTTTGAATTTGTTCAGAGCCTCAACAGAACAACCAGAGAACCAGTCTGTTGAACTCTGTCAATGTATCTCAGAAGCAGTCAGTTATCAAGACCTGATTTTATACCTGGTCCCTCAGAACCCTGGATACGCTGGTCGCCAGGAGCTGCCCGAGAACCTGAAGATCCAGTTCCGCACAGTAGCCATGATGGTCCCTGACAGAGCCATCATCATGAGGGTCAAACTGGCCAGTGCAGGTTTTCGTGACAACCAGGTTCTCAGCAGGAAGTTCTACACCCTCTACAAACTGTGTGAGGAGCAGCTCTCCAAACAGGTCGGGCACAAAGTGAAACATCATGAAAACTCACATGGACATTTTCCAGATGTTTCACTAAGAGGCTGCGGGAAAAGTCCAGAGACACTGACTCATCTGTTCTCACACACAGATCAGTTCAGATCAGTCAGAACCATATCATCATATTTTCTATGCGCCTGACTTCATGATATTAGTTTTGTCTTTACACCAGGTCCATTATGATTTTGGTCTGAGGAACATTTTGTCAGTTTTGAGGACGCTGGGAGCCGTGAAGAGATCCAACCCGTCAGAGCCAGAGAAGACCGTGGTGATGAGGGTCCTGAGAGACATGAACCTTTCCAAACTGGTGTGTGAGTGTGTGTGTGTGTGTGTGTGTGTGAGTGTGTGTGTGTGTGTGTGTGTGTGTGTGTGTGTGTGAGTGTGTGTGTCTGTGTGTTTGATAACAACTTCCTAAAATGACAGAAACCATCTACAAACATTTATTGAACATCTGCCTCATGCTCTGCAGACATGGAGGAGGTGGAGGTTTATGACCTATACTGCAGCCAGCCACCAGGGGGCGATCAACATGATTTGACTTCACTTTAGGAGCTGTCATGTCGTCCATCTTTATTTACAGAGAAAGTCATTATGCTGCTAATTTAACTGTATTATAACAAGAATATTCGATGGTCGATTATTTGTTGGTTCCAACAGTATTTGAAAAGATATTTTGTGTTTTGTTATATTTGATAATCTGATGGTTTCTGTGCAGGTGGACGAGGACGAGCCTTTGTTCATGAGTCTGATCAATGATCTGTTTCCTGGTATCGGTACGTTTCTAAACAACAGACTCACTCATGTCTTTACAATCGGAGATGTGGCGACAAACACAAACAGTTATTACAACGTGTTTGTGTTTGATCACGAAATGTTTCAGTTTTAAGTTTGATATGATTTAATCCAGTCGCTCCTCCTCTCCATCCCTC
Organism: Paralichthys olivaceus; assembly: GCF_024713975.1. NCBI lineage: Eukaryota > Metazoa > Chordata > Actinopteri > Pleuronectiformes > Paralichthyidae > Paralichthys > Paralichthys olivaceus. The sequence goes on from NC_091109.1 coordinate 17,859,939, forward strand.
TGCTAGTTCTGGATAAGGCGGGGTATCCAGACTTGGAGTCGTCCATCTTCAGTCAGGCTCAGAGGGCCGGCCTGATCCCTCACCCCCCCTGGATCCTCAAACTGGTTCAGCTCTACGAGACGCAGAGAGTCCGACACGGTACAGATCATCAGACAGAACTTTATTAAACTGAACGTTGACACCAGGTATTAAACATCCAGCTCTGGTCTACTCATCTGAGATCACTTGTTGAACCTATGTTTCACCACTAGATGGCAGTGTCTGGGTTTAAATGAAAATCTGGAAGTGGACTTTTACATTTCGTGACTTTATATAATTTGTGGTTTCATGTTTGTTTGGGTCAAAGCTGATGTTTGTGTTTAGAGTCAGAAATAGATTTATTATCAGCCTGTTCATCAAATTCAGCAGATGTTTCTCGACCATATAAATAAAAATGAAAACAACATTATTAAAATAATTTGTTTGTTTTCCAATATCAAGATCTTGTTTTAGAGCCGGCCTCATGGCGGAGAACCATCGAGTCCTTCATCTATTGTTGTCGTTGAAGTAGTTGTTTATCTTTGTTTTATTCATACATTAGGTTCTTGAGTCAGTTTTGGTTCAGCTGCTTGTTCTCACGCAGGTATGATGACGTTGGGTCCCAGCGGAGCCGGGAAGACGACCTGCATCCACACCCTGATGAAGGCCATGTCAGAATGTGGCTCCCCGCACCGGGAGATGAGGATGAACCCTAAAGCCATCACGGCCTCGCAGATGTTCGGCATGCTGGACGTCACCACCAACGACTGGACCGATGGCGTCTTCTCCACACTGTGGAGGAAGACGCTCAAGGCGAAGAAGGTTTGATGGACAGACTGAAGTTATTAGATTTATAATAACCTAAACATGTTTATATGACACATTTGAACCGTGTGTGTGTGTCAGGGGGAATATATCTGGATTGTGTTGGATGGTCCGGTTGATGCAATCTGGATCGAGAATCTGAATTCAGTTCTGGATGACAACAAAACTCTGACACTGGCAAACGGAGACAGGATCCCCATGGCGCCCTGCTGCAAGGTAACACCCCAACCTTTGTTAGTCATGTGTCAGCCAATCAGAATCCACTGAATAACTGTCATGAACTCCACCGTAACGTGTAGAAGTTGTAATATGACGACACGTCCTTTGTGTTCTGCCTCCAGATTGTCTTTGAGCCCCACAACATCGACAACGCCTCCCCGGCCACCGTGTCCAGGAACGGGATGGTGTTCATGAGCTCGTCTGTGCTCGGCTGGCGCCCCGTCCTGCAGGCGTGGCTACAGACACTCCCGGAGCCGCAGGCCGACGCCCTGAGACTCTGCTTTGACTCCTGCTACCAGGTGGAGAGAGAATCCTGGAGAGGATGTTCAAACAGTGGCCAGTGTTTCTTTCAGGGAGACGAGGGTGTCAACGTTTCATAGTTGTACTTCTTACTGTCGTCTTCAAGTTAAAGAGACTATCAGTTATCACAGGTTCCTACAAGCCTCGTTCCTACTGAGCATCAATCTGATTCAGTTAAACATGAGCAGCTAAAGTTTCCCTGAGGAGGTGGAGACCAAACACAGAGAAACAAGAGAGAGAAAAGTGGGACTCCTCATTTATATCTTTGAGTGATGCAGGTGGAAACTAGTTCAACATGATACTTAATCAACGTCATCTGATCGTAGCCATAATAATAATTCTAGTGTCTGTTCCACCTACAGGACGTGGTGGACTTTGTCTTCACTGCCATGTCTCCTAAGATGCAGGTGCTGGAGTGTATGTACATCAGACAGACGGTGGACCTGCTGCAGGTACGACAGGAAGTCACAGTGTTTGTTGTTCTTCAAAAAGTTCCTGTTTCTCTGTGACCGGGCCGCAGCTCCGTGTTAGAGCTCAAATCAGACAGAGCGTTTCTCCAGGTTTTACTTTTGTCTTTTCTTTCTTCGTATCTGTGTCTTCAGGGTCTCCTCCCAGCCGCAGAGGAGAGACAGGGTTGCCACGGTGACGTTGGTCGGCTGTTTGTATTTGCGGTCATGTGGTCGCTCGGCGCGCTGCTGGAGCTGGATGACAGAGCCAAGATGGAGGCCTTTCTGAAGGTTTCTGAATTCTTTGGTTTCTTCATGGAGACGTCATTCTCTTTGTTCAGACATCCTTAAAATCCTCATTCATGTTCCACAGAGGATAAACCCTGGAGGTTTCTGACTGTTCCTCTAGCGACACCCTCAGGACAAATTTTATTTGCAGCTGCAGTGCTGGTCAGGCTCTTGCTTTAGTGGCTGTAATGAAAATGCAGCTATGAAAGTATTTATTTACTTTTTTCATGTAATGAAACCTGATGCGTCAGATTTCTTCAGCTCTTCGTCAGTTTCATTCTGAGAGAAAAGACCTTGAATGATTTTTGTCTCTGGAGTTGTTCCAACGTGGACTTCAGGGTAAAGTGTTGCATTATTTGTGTTTGAAGGGACACGGCTCGTCTCTGGACCTGCCGCACACTCAGGACGACGAGACAATCTTCGAGTTCGCCGTCAATGAGCAGGGGCAGTGGGAGCACTGGTCCAACAAGGTGTGTGGACACGAGGCCGTCATCGTTCTGTTGACTTAACCACGTGAACCTTTATCCCTCAGAGTCAAAGTCAACTCGTTACCCTCCTCTGCCATGATTCAGGTCCCAGAGTACGTCTACCCCAAAGACCACGTCCCGGACTACTCGTCCATCCTGGTTCCAAATGTGGACAACGTGAGAACGGACTTCCTGACGCGGACCGTCATGAAGCAGAGGAAAGCAGTGCTGCTGATCGGAGAGCAGGGAACCGCCAAGACCGTCATGATTAAAGTGAGACACGAGAGACGTAACGCAACACGCTGACGTTCCATCCACAGTTTAATGTAGTAACACAATGAATGAATGTAATTACAACAATCTGATTATTTAACCGAAGAATTGGATCCAAACAGAACCTGTCGACAGAGGGCAGCCCCAGTGGCTGTTAGAGAGACTGCAGCTTCTTGCAGCTAGCTCTTATCCTCAGCTCGCTAATGCTACAGCTACATGACGTGTTTCTCTCTGGCTCCCCCTGCAGGGCTACACTGGTAAGCTCGACCCGGAGCTCCACCTCAGTAAGACGCTGAACTTCTCGTCTGCCACGCTGCCCAGCATGTTCCAGAGAACCATAGAGAGCTACATCGATAAGAGAATGGGCTCCACCTACGGGCCGCCGGCCGGACGCAGGTTGACTGTGTTCATAGATGACATCAACATGCCCGTTATCAACGAATGGGGAGACCAGGTCGGCCTCAAACCCTCTGATTGGTCAATGTCCATTTTTTCTTTTACAGTTTAACAATCTTACAGGCAATATTTTTATCAGGAAATTAATAATTAAACATGTTAAATACGATTATCTATACATTTGTTCACAGTCGGATGATTGATGTCGTTTCTTTTCATCGAATTTCTGTTTTTGTTTTAATGACACTTCCTCGTAACCAATCACTTCCTGAGATCTTGTTGCCCCGCCTCCATCAGATAACCAATGAGATTGTGCGTCAGCTGATGGAACAGGGAGGTTTCTACAGTCTGGATCGTCCAGGAGAGTTTATCACCGTGGTCGACGTTCAGGTAACAACTGGGTCAGGCTCCAAATGTTTTGGTTCGTGGCGGCCATGTTTAAATTAGATATTTTTGGATCATTGATTAAAGAGCAACATTTCCTGTTTGGCTGAGCCTCAGTGTTTCCAGCTTCAGTTGAGTGAAGGACTTTTAACACGTGTCTGTCATATATCTGCTTCCTGTTTAATGTCCTTTCGCTGCATCAATGTGCCGACTAATGTTTGTAACAACCTTTAACAGCTGGTGGCGGCCATGATCCATCCCGGTGGCGGACGGAACGACATCCCTCAGCGGCTGAAGAGGCAGTTCTCCATCTTTAACTGCACGCTGCCCTCCAACTCCTCCATCGATAAGATCTTTGGCACCGTGGCTCAGGGATACTTCTGCCCAGAGAGGGGCTTCCGCGCTGACGTCTGCGACCTCGCCGCCGCCCTAGTGCCCACCACCAGGCGGGTGTGGCAGGCCGTTAAGGCGAAGGTAAAATATTGAGAGAACTTGTTGTTGATTAATAAAACTTGTCATAAAACTTTTTTTCAGAATTATATTATTATGTATCATAATATTCTCCTTATATCGAACAGCAGTGGTTTTATTTTACAATTTTCTGATTCTGTAATAAATCAGTAAAACTAGTTTACACAGAATGAAAGTTCCCTGCTTTTATTGTGAAGATGTCCAGGAGGTACAGATTTCGTCTCTCATCTTGTTTGACTGATGTTTCCTCGTTTGTGTCTGTTTCCTCAGATGTTACCGTCTCCTGCAAAGTTTCATTATATTTTCAACCTGAGGGACCTGAGCAGAATCTGGCAGGTAGGAAACACACTTCCTGTTTGTATTTGAATCCTGAAGGAAACAAGAACAATGAATTGATGCTGATTCCTGGTTTTCTGTCGACAGCGACGATGTTTAGTGTCAACAATGTTCCCACACTACAACAAGGAGGGCTTTTATTTTGATATCTCTGTGCAACATCCTGTGAACCTGTTGTATTGTATTATTCAAGAAAATGTTTGTTATATTTGTGTTGTGGTTATTGTTGTGTGTGTGTGTGTGTGTGTGTGTGTTGTGTGTTGTTGATGGTTGTGTTGTGTATCAGGGGATCCTGACTGTGACGTCAGACGTGTGTCAGAGCTCCTCCCTCCTCGCCGCTCTCTTCCATCATGAATGTTTCAGAGTCATCGCCGACCGGTTCGTCGACAGCAGCGACCAACAAACCTTCAGCTGCATCATGGAGAAGGTGTGAGTGTGTGTGTGTGTGTGTGTGTGTGTGTGTGTGTGTGTGTGTGTGTGTGTGGGATAATAATAATAATAATAATAATAATAATAATAATCTATGATCAAATAAATTAAAAGCAACTCTACATAAAATGTTTTTTACTGAAAGTGAAGGACAAGAAATAAGATCAGGTCACAGGTGAAGTTAAAAATCTGCAACATATAAAGTGATGAACCCGTGAACCAATCAGGTGTCAGGATGTCCCACTGTCACCACATAACCCCTGTTGCCCAGGTCACAGTGGAGGATCATGGGAGAGCTCTGACTGAGCACCCCCAATGGGACAGTTGCTTTGTGGACTTCCTGCGTGACGCTCCGGAGGCGACGGGGGATGAACCCGAAGACACCGAGCTGGTAGCTCCGAAGGTTCGAACCCAAACAGACATTTTTATTTGTTTCATCAATAATTAGTCTGAACTCCTCAAGATGACCACATGTTGGAACAGAGCCAATCAAAAGCTTTCATGACTTGATTGACAGGTGTATGAGCCAATCCCGTCCCTGGACACCCTGGCGGAGCGGCTGTCTGTTTTCCAGCAGCAGTACAACGAGGCGGTGCGAGGCGGAGCCATGGACCTGGTCTTCTTTAAGGTGACCATGGCTTCTGTCAGACTGACGGCCACCAGCAGGCGGCCATGTTGGATTCAGAGTTGATATTTAAAACTCGTAAAACTCTATTTTTTATTTCTTGCTGTGGAGGAAGAAGTTAATCTGTCTGTTGTCTCTTTGGTTCTATTGGTGAGCGACTCTCTCTGTTTAATCTGACACCGCAGGACGCCATGACACACCTGATGCGGATCTCACGGATCCTGCGGACGCCGCAGGGAAACGCCCTGCTGGTCGGGGTGGGGGGGTCGGGGAAGCAGAGCCTGACGAGGCTAGCTTCGTTTATCGCAGGATACCAAACCTTCCAGATCACGATGACCAGGTGCGAAACATTTATTTAACACTTTGATTGTTTAGATTGGTCCATGTCCCATCTGCCTACATGGAGGAGGAGGAGGGGATTATGACTGTGTGTGTGTGTGTGTGTGTGTGTGTGTGTCCTGCAGGTCGTACAACAGCAGTAACCTGCTGGAGGACCTGAAGGCTCTGTATCGTATCGCTGGTCAGCAGGGGGGAGGAGTCACGTTCCTCTTCACAGACAACGACATCAAAGATGAAGCGTTCCTCGGTACCAGACTGTAAATCATGACACCGTCAGAAGGGTTCGTCCTCTGGGGAACATGAATGTGAAGTCTGCCTGTTAGATTTTCACATTTTCTCTCTGCTACAGAATACATGAACAACGTCCTGGCCAGCGGCGAAGTCTCCAACCTGTTTGCTCGAGACGAGCTGGATGACATCACTCAGGATCTGATTCCTGTCATGAAGCGAGAGCACCCTCGCCGACCTCCGACCTCAGAAAACCTCTACGACTTCTTCCTGTCCCGTGTGCGGAGCAACCTCCACATCGTCCTCTGTTTCTCGCCTGTCGGGGAAAAGTTTCGCACTCGTGCACTGAAGGTGAGTGACGGAGTGAGGTGAGATGTGATGACATCACAGGAGGTTACGAGACGGTCGTGAATGAAATAGATTAAAAACCACAGTGTGACATCAGCGACCTTTGACCTCAACAGTTCCCGGGGCTGATATCAGGCTGCACGGTCGATTGGTTCCAGCGCTGGCCTCGGGATGCCCTGGTCGCTGTGTCGCATCACTTCCTGTCTCAGTACCAGGACCTCCGCTGCTCAGAGGACGTAAAGCGAAGCGTTGTGGTTACCATGGGAACCTTCCAGGTACCGCTCTCAGTCCAGCTGTGTATCATCGGCACGTTCGGCAAACCAATCACATGACGTCTCTCCCTCCAGGACCTGGTGGCGGAGAAATGTGGCGAGTATTTTCAACGTTTCCGACGTCAAACGTTTGTGACTCCAAAATCGTACCTGTCCTTCATCGACGGCTACAAAATCATCTACGCTGAGAAGATCGCTCACGTGGGCACGCTGGCTGAGCGCATGAAGACAGGTACGACCAGGAACACGCTGGTTTACAGGACGGGTTCAGTCCTGACGGTGACGTGTGTGTGAACGTGTGTGAACGTGTGTGAACGTGTGTAGATAAAATAATTATTGATCAGCAGTGATGATGAAAAGTTCAGACTCGCCTCGTCGTTAATCCTGTTGCAGGTCTGTGTAAACTGATGGAGGCGGAGCAGTCGGTGTCCCAACTCTCCGAGGAGCTGGTGGTGAAGGAGCAGGAACTCGCTGTCGCCTCCCAGAGGGCAGATGAAGTCCTGCTCGAGGTCACGGCGAAAGCTCAGGCTGCTGAAAAGGTCAGAGACACAAATTTGTTATTGTCACGTTTCCGTCCCTGCTGATCGGAGCCGACAACAGAGTCATGTGACCCAGGAGAGAATGATGGTTTTATCTGTGGGAGGAGTCAAAGGTCACATTACGCTCCCACAGTCTATAAACATCACGTCCTCTGATAATGAACCCATATTTGATCTAACGTGAACATAAACGTCATGATGAGTGTGTGTGGTTGTGCCCCCTAGTGGCCACAGCACAGTAGTACCCAGGAGTTTCTGTGCAGGTGAAGCAGCAGGTGCAGAAGGTGAAGGACAAAGCTCAAGTGATTGTCGACGAGATTGAAGTCGATAAAACAGCAGCAGAGTCCAAACTGGAGGCAGCGAAACCAGCGCTGGAGGCTGCTGAGGCCGCACTTCAGGTCACACACACACACACACACACAGACACACACACACACACTCACTCACACTCACACACGTAACGCCCCTCTTCCGGTCTACAGACCATTAAACCATCGGACATCGCCACCGTGAGGAAGCTGCAGAAGCCTCCTCATCTCATCATGAGGATCATGGACGTCGTGCTGCTGCTGTTCCAGAGGAAGGTCACTCAGTCGTTTCAAATAATCACGACCAGTTCATCGCTGAATCCAGAGTGAAACCAGATGTTGCTCTATCGTCTCATTTCTCTTCCTCGGTCTGTTTGTCTCAGATCGACGCGGTGACCACCGACCCAGAGCGACCTTGTCTACGACCTTCGTGGGCTGAGGCCATGAAGCTGATGCAGAACTCGTCGTTCCTCAGCATGTTGCTCAACTTTAGCAAGGTCACACTTTGTTTTACTGGAGTCAGATTCTGCTGCTCGCTCACGATACTGTTAGAGACGAGGACACGTCAGAGTTCAGTGAATGTCCACGTAGATCTGAGACGACAGAACAGAATGTACACACACACACACACACACACACACACACACACACACACACACACACACTGGAGTTTATAACTGTGTGTCAGTGGGAAACCCCCGACTCATCTTATTGCACTGCAGTCATCACCAGCCTTCCAAGCAGTGTGTGAGTGTGTGTGTGTGTGTGTGTGTGTGTGTGTGAGAGTGTGTGTGTGTGTGTGTGTGTGTGTGTGTGTGTGTGTGTTTTACATACCTGCTAAGATGAGGATTAGCTGAGCTGACATTGAACGTCTGTATGTTTAGAACTGGAAAAACCCTGAACTCTGTGTGTGTGTGTGTGTGTGTGTGTGTGTGTGTGTGTGTGTGTGTGTGTGTGTGTGTGTGTGTGTGTGTGTGTGTGTGTGATGTTAAATTCAGGACTCGTTCACAACTGGTTTGTTTCAGAGCTTCAGACTCTGGGTCGAGTTCTGGGTCTGGATCAAACTGAACCTGGTTCTGTTGGTTCACAGTGAAAACACTGTTGGACAGTTTGGACCAATCACAGGAAGTACAGACAATGTCAGAGGCTGTCTACAAACCAATCAGAGTCAAGTACAGGTAGACGACGCCCACGTAGGTGATGACGACAGGACGTACGTGTGAGACAAAATTCTTCCGTCCCTAAACAGATCAGATGAAACATGAACAAACATGAAGCTTCAGACTCAGAGCTGAACTGGTTTGTGTTCAGATGAGTTCCTTCACATGAATCTGTCTGGTTCATAACTAATGGTTGAAGTGCTGTTGAGACGCTGTGGTGAAGAACATGTAGATGATGATCACAGCGCCTCCCTGCTGTCGTCCTCTGTGCTGCAGGACTCCATCACAGAGGAGGTGGTGGAGCTACTCGCTCCTTACCTGGAGATGGACGACTACAACATGGAATCAGCCAAGAGGATCTGTGGTAACGTGGCTGGACTCTGCTCCTGGACTCAGGCCATGGCTGACTTCTTCTCCATCAACAAGGAGGTGCTGCCCCTGAAGGTACAGACGCAGGAGTCCAGATATAGAACTTCACTCATCGATTCCACGCCTCCTTAAATAAATCACTCATAGAAATCAGTCCTCCAGAAACATCCGATTGTTTAATCAGGAATTATTCTCTGAGAACTCAGTGAGTGAGTGAGTGTGTGTGTGTGTGTGTGTGTGTGTGTGTGTGTGTGTGTGTGTGTGTGTGTGTGTGTGTGTGTGTGTGTGTGTGTGTGCAGGCTAACCTGGCCCTGCAGGAGGCTCGTCTTGTGGTCGCTCAGGCTGAACTCTCTAAAGCTCAGGAGCAGCTGGACTCTAAACAACGAGAGCTCGACGCCGTGCAGGTGAAACTAGTTTAAACTTGAACTTTTTCATCCTAAATACGTGAACATGTGTTTTCTTCTTGTGTTTATCGCTGTTCGATCCCATGGACACGTTCAAGTGATCATTTTCTTCCTCCGTGTTGGCGACACCCAGTGGTCAGGTTCACTAGTGTTTGTAGTGTGAAACTGCTCTGATTGGTGGAGACAAACGACTGATTGTACTTTTATTATGAACTGTAGTGAAATGTGAGTGTGCTGAACTTTAGGCGCTTTACGACGCCGCCATGAAGGAGAAGCAGGACCTGGAGGACGACGCCCAGGCCTGCCGCCAAAAGATGGCCAATGCCACGGCTCTGATCGACGGACTGGGAGGAGAGAAGGTCAGCTTTCATCCCGTCATCTTTCACTCATTCATCTGTCATACATCTATCCTCTCATCCATCCATGTCTGTCCTCGTCGTGTCTCAGGTCCGTTGGACGGACAGCAGTGTCGGGTTCCAGACGCAGATCAAACACTTGGTCGGCGACGTCCTTCTGTCCACCGGTTTCCTGTCATATGCCGGCCCGTTTAACCAGGAGTACCGCTGCCTCCTGCTGGAGCTGTGGAAGAAGGAGATGGAGGAGAAGCTCATTCCCTTCAGTCCTGTAACACGACACAAATCCTCTGTCTCATTATTTCAGCTTTTATTTGACAAGTCGTAAAACAGAAAAAAGTGTTGCACATCTGCTCAGATTGAATAAAACAATATATCTGTATTAAATTCAAATCTGACAGTAAACTCAGTGAATATTAAAGAATCTGTTCATAGTTAAACTCATGGTGACGTGGAGAATCTTTGTGAAAGTCTAAACTGAGACGTCCCTGCAGGACTTGAATGTGATTGGTCTGCTGGTGGACAACGCCACAGTGAGCGAGTGGAACCTGCAAGGGTTACCCAGCGACGACCTGTCCATCCAGAACGGCATCGTTGTGACGAAGGCTTCACGCTACCCGCTGCTGATTGACCCCCAGGGTCAGGGCAAGACCTGGATCCAGAACAGGGAGCGAGAGCAGCAGCTGCAGGTGAACACAAAACCATAAATCACAAAACCTCCTCTGCCCCTTGCTGGTGAGAAGTAAAAACCTCTTCTTTGTCTCAGGTGACGTCTCTCAACCATAAATATTTTCGAACCCACCTGGAGGACAGTCTGTCTCTGGGGCGCCCCCTGCTGCTTGAGGATGTTGGGGAGGAACTGGACCCAGTTCTGGACAACATACTGGACAAGAACTACATCAAGTCTGGATCCACTTACAAAGTGAGAATCAGACTAACAACGTTTAGTTTCATACTTTTAAAAAGAGTCTCAGCTGTTCAGGAGTCACAGGTGATGTCTGTCCTCCTTCACCCTGCAGGTGAAGGTGGGAGATAAGGAGGTGGACGTGATGAAGGGCTTCACGCTCTACATCACCACCAAGCTTGCCAACCCGGCGTACAGCCCCGAGGTCAGCGCCAGGACGGCCGTGGTCGACTTCACCGTCACCCAGCGAGGCCTGGAGGACCAGCTGCTGGGACGAGTCATTCTGCTGGAGAAACAGGTCCACACTGAACAGATAACCAGCTAGTTATACTGGTTATACTGTTAGTTAACAGCTGCTGTGAAGTAATCAACAGTTTAATTCCTCCTGTGCAGTGATTCCCAATGACCCTGAGTCCTAAACCTTTTTACCATGTGAATCTGACTCTGTTCACCCTGTGGGTCTGACTAGGAGCTGGAGGCGGAGCGAGTGAAGCTCCTGGAGGAGGTGACATCCAACAAGAGGAAGATGCAGGAGCTGGAGGACAGTCTGTTGTTCAGGCTGACGAGCACGCAGGGCTCCCTGGTGGAGGACCAGTCCCTGATCGAGGTGCTAAGGGTCACCAAGACCACGGCTCAGGAGGTACCGTCTGTCAGCTCAGGTTCAGGTTCAGGACTCAATCTAAAAGAAAATCAATAACAAACCTGTTGTAGGTGAGCGAGAAGCTGTCGGTGGCGGCAGAGACGGAGGTGAAGATTAACCAGGCCAGGGAGGAGTACCGTCCAGTGGCCACCAGAGGGAGCATCCTCTACTTCCTGATCGTGGAGATGTCACTTGTGAACATCATGTACCAGACGTCGCTGCGGCAGTTCCTCGGGCTCTTCGACTCGTCCATGCAGAACGCTGCCAGGTCGCAGGTCACCTCCAAACGCATTTGCAACATCATCGGCTTCCTCACGTACCAGGTGCTGCCCCCTAGTGGGGCTTTATGCTTTGTTTCATGTCCGTAATTTTGTTTCCTGTAGAGACTCTGCCCTCTAGTGTTCGATAGAAAGTGACGTCACTGCAGGATTCCTGGTGAATGTTTATGTTATGTTTATTATATGTGTTGATAAATACAAAGAAATGAATCAGTACATTTACTTAACTTGTGATTCTACAGTTTCACAATTCGACTGTAAACAACCTCCATCATCTGAATGAACTAACCTCTGAGCTCATTAGTTTTATTCTAACTTTCCAGAGGAAAGAACTTTTAACGTACATCGAATGAAGAATACCATCAGGGACCATGGTGGTCCCAGGAACAAATACATTTCCAATTGACTCGCATATGTTTAAATTTCAGAGTACTGTGTGTTGTTTAAAATATAAATGACTATGTTCAGAAGAAATGTGTGGGAAACGAGTGTTGGAGCACACAGTCAGTTCAGGGGCTGGAACCGTCATAAAGCAGAGACGAGTAGCTGATAAGAGGCTGTCGCTGGGTAAGACACGGGGTCCAAACCAAAGACACGACGTAGTCCATCAATAAAGACTTTGTGTCTGCAGGTTTACTGTTACTCAGCCAGAGGTCTGTACGAGGAGCACAAGCTGCTCTTCACTCTGCTCTTGGCTCTGAAGATCGACCTGCAGGCTCGGAACATCTCCCACCCCGAGGTGCTCACCTTCGTCAAAGGTCACAAACTCCTCCTCCTCCTCCCTTTGTCTGTTTCTCTGTTCTTTAAAGCAGTTTGACACAGTGTGTGTGTGTGTGTGTGTGTGTGTGTGTGTGTGTGTGTGTGTGTGTGTGTGTGTGTAGGCGGCGCCTCTCTGGACCTGAACTCTGTAGAATCTAAACCTCGACGCTGGATCCTGGACCAGACGTGGCTGAACCTGGTGCAGCTGTCGGTTCTGCCTCCGTTCACTCAGATCCTGACTCAGGTAGGAACCAATCACATGAAGTCCCATCAGGTCAGAACTGAAACACGGATCTAGAGATTCAATCTGTCCGTGTGTCCAGGTGAGTCAGAATGAACGTGCCTGGAGAAGCTGGTTCGACCATCCGGCTCCAGAGGACGCCGTGCTGCCCGATGGATACGAGGAAAAGCTCGACACCTTCCGAAAGCTTCTGCTCATCCGGAGCTGGTGTCCCGACCGAACCATCGCTCAGGTCTGTCCAGATCTCCAGCGATGACGCTCTCCTGCTCAGACAAATACTGTGATGTTAACGATGTGTGTGTTTGTTGAACAGGCGCGACGCTACATCTCACAGTCTCTGGGTCAACAGTACGCTGAAGGTTTGGTTCTGGACCTGGACGCCATGTTGGCAGAGAGCGACAACCGGACACCGATGGTCTGTCTTCTGTCGATGGGCTCCGACCCAACTGAGAACATAGAGCGGCTCGCCAAGAACAAGGTGAGGAACGAGATTTCAAAAACTTAGATCAGTTGAGACAATGAATTCATCAGTTAAATGTATGAAGGGTCATAGGACGAGGTTCAGACCTGATGGAGAGAATAAAGTAAAGAATAGGTATAAACTGGTCTCACTGCATTTCACTGCTCTCCTCCTGTAGGGGGCGCCATGCCATCCCATCTCCATGGGGCAGGGCCAGGAGATTCACGCTCGCAGGCTATTGGCCAATAGCATGACGGATGGCGGCTGGCTCCTCCTCCAGAACTGCCACCTGGGACTGGACTTCCTGGATGAGCTGCTGGAGACAGTAACCATGGCAACACCAGAAACTGTGCACAAAGATTTCCGGGTGTGGCTGACGACCGACATGCACCCGAGGTAACTGATGACATCAGACGTGCCCTGCTGGCTATGACCTGATGGTGGCGCTGGAGTTAAAGACTGGACATCTCCATCTATGATTTAAATGTGTGTGTGTGTGTGTGTGTGTGTGTGTGTGTGTGTGTAGATTTCCCATCACCTTCCTTCAGTCGTCCATCAAGTTCACCAACGAACCTCCTCTCGGTAAAAAGCTCCGTCAAACAGCAGCGACGTAACGTTTATCACTTCAGTTCAGTTTTTATATACGAAGAAGGAAAAACTCAAAGTTGAAAGATCGTTCACTTTCATCTTTGATTTTTGATCTGGGGCAGGAAGTACATTTTATTTGTCCATTGACGTCAAAGTACAAATCATTCACATTAATTCAGTGTTCCACAGTGAGCTCCATCAATCAGAGAGGTCACTGTTACACCTGAGGATTGTGGGTAGTGAAGTGCCTCCTGTATAAAACAGGATTAACGTTGTGGCTCCTACAGGATAAAAAAACATCGTAGCCTGTGTTGAAATATTTTGCTGCTGATCAGAACCTTTCTTCAGAAAAAGCTTTTTCTCCCACAGTGTTTGCTCAGTTTCCTCATGTGTCTCCGTCAGGAATGAAAGCAGGACTGAAGAGAACCTTCACTGGTGTGACTCAGGATCAGTTAGAGATCAGTCACCTGCCTCAGTGGAAACCTCTCCTCTACGCGGTCGCCTTCCTCCACACCACTGTCCAGGTGTCTCATCGAAGCAAGAAACCACCAAATGAACAAAGTCACGTCACGACCAAACCTTTTATTTTCTCTCTTCCTCCCTCCCTTGCTCTTTGTCCTCCCGTCAGGAGCGTCGTAAGTTCGGCCCTCTGGGCTGGAACATCCCGTACGAGTTCAACCAGGCAGATTTCACGTCCAGCGTCCAGTTTGTCCAGAACCACCTGGACGACCTGGACTTGAAGAGAGGAGTGAACTGGAGCTGCCTTCGCTACATGCTGGGTCTGACCTCTTGAAACCAGTTAAAACCAGAACAGCCCTGACGCTCGATCTGAACTCAGCTCTTCTCTACACTTTAGTTTTTTTACTCTTAGATTCAGCGAACGGTCTAAATTTAACTTTCTGTTTCAATTAGTCGAACAACCTCCGCATGACACCTGATCCACGACTACAGCGACCAGTACTGAAGTGTCACTTTTTGAGTTGATTTTTAAAAAGCGTCCACGTTTCTTCCCGTCCGTCCCCAGGTGAGGTCCAATATGGCGGCCGTGTGACCGACGACCTGGACAAGCGTCTCCTGAACACCTTCACTCGTGTCTGGTTCAGCGAGAACACGTTCAGCGACAAGTTCTGTTTCTACAAAGGCTACAGCGTCCCCCCCAAGGTCAAGACGGTTCAGGACGTCCTGCAGCACATCGAGGCTCTGCCGCTGGTCGACTCTCCTGAGGTGAGCGTCCTCAGAAGCAAGAGGCGGGACGTCCAGGTCCTCATCTGCTTTACTGACACAGCTTCTCAACTGCAGGTGTTTGGGCTCCACCCCAACGCTGACATCACCTACCAGACCAACCTGGCCAATGAGACGCTCAGCACCATTATCAACATCCAACCCAAAGACAGCGGGGGAGGGGCGGGGGAGACCAGGGAAGCCAGCGTGCAGAGGCTGGCCAATGAGATGCTGGAGAAGCTGCCACCTGACTACGTCCCACATGAGGTGCGTGTTTACTGACGAGAGGTCAAAGTGAAAAACTCGAGATCTAAATAATACAAACAAACTCATCACACACATCACGTCTGCACAATGTGTGTGTGTGTGTGTGTGTGTGTGTGTTTTAAGGTTAAAGGTCAACTGCAGAAGATGGGTCCACTTCAGCCGATGAACATCTTCCTCCGACAGGAAGTGGACCGCATGCAGCGAGTCATCGGCAGCGTCCGCAGCACGCTCACTGACCTCAAACTGGCCATCGATGGTGCGTCACCACACACACACACACACACACACACACACACACACACTAGGTTTCTAACGTTCTCGCCGCAGGCACCATCATCATGTCGGAGGACCTGCGTGATGCTCTCGACTGCATGTTCGATGCCCGGATCCCTCGCCTGTGGCTGCGGCTCAGTTGGCCGTCGGCCACGTTGGGTTTCTGGTTCAGTGAGTTACTGGAGAGGAACCAGCAGCTCAGCAGCTGGATCAGCAGCGGCCGACCAAACCAGTTCTGGCTCACTGGTTTCTTCAACCCGCAGGTTTGTAAAGTGCGAATGAAGATGGCCGACACATCGTCACTTCCTCAGACGACAAACGTTTTGAAACATTTGGTCTCGATCGCATCCAGTTACCTTTGTTAATGTGTGTGTGTGTTGAAGGGCTTCCTGACCGCCATGCGTCAGGAGACAACTCGCTCCAACATCTCCAGGGGCTGGGCCTTGGATACGGTTACCCTTAGCAACGACGTCACCAAGATGATGAGGGAGGACGTGACGGCCCCGCCCCCTGATGACATGGGCGGGGTCTACATCTACGGCCTCTTCCTGGACGGAGCGGGATGGGACCGACGTGGAGCCAAACTCACTGAGGCTCCGCCCAAGGTTAGTTTGTTTTAATCTGAATAAACTTAGAAAATGCACAAAAAATAATAAAATATATATAAAATAAAAAAGACTTAAAAAACATGAAATAAGAAAAAATGTATAGAAATAAAATAATGATCTAAAAGAAAATTACTAAATTCATTCTTAATAAATAAAATGACATACGATAAAATTACTGAATGCAAAATATGGTAAAAAGTTCAAACAAAATTAAATACAATAAATTAAAATATAAAATAAATAAATACATTTTAAAAAACAGATGATAAATAATGAATAGAACAAGAAGTAACCACATCTGTCCGTCCTCAGGTCCTCTTTACTCCTCTCCCCGTGGTTCACGTCTATGCCGTCAGCGCGGCCAACATGGCCGACCGTAAGCGTCAGGCCGTGGGCGGGGCCAGCAGCCTGTATTCCTGTCCGGTTTACAAGAAACCGCGTCGCACCGACCTGAACTTCGTCTTCTCTCTGCAGCTCAGGAGTTCGCAGCCGGCCGAGCACTGGACGCTGCGAGGCGCTGCACTGCTCTGCGACTGCAAGTGATGACATCACACGGTTTTAGATGAGTGGTGTTAAAAGATCAACTTCCACATTCAGCTTCGCCCGTTAGAGAAACTGCGACGGAGGCTTCTTTAATAGAAGCTCAGGGTTCAAGGTGATTGGAGCTCAGATGTCTTCTCATCTGTTAATGAAGATCTTTTGATTTGTTGTTGATAAAGAATCAAGCTTTAGTTTGTAACTGAGAACTTTCTCAATCCTTTTTAGAACAAATGTCGAATCAGACTGTGAACATCTGTTTTTAACTCTCAGAGTTAAAACTGATGAAATGAACATTTTAAAATAAAAGAATAATATTTCTTTATTGCAGTTGATTTTTAAGAGAACAGTCAGATGCAGACAAACAATAAAACAACAGTCAGAACAAAGACATCGCTCTTTACTCCTCCTGTGTTCTTTAGTCTTTAGAGTTCCACATTAAAATCAATTTAAAAAAACTTAAATGACAGTTTGCAATTAATGATTTACAAACTTTTATTTTCTCAACATGACAAACAGCTTCGATAGAGCATCACTGACAAACTACAGCCATGCAGTCACTCAGCAGCAAAACTAAAAACCACAACACTAGAAAAACTCTGATCGTCTGAACATCATGAAGTCCTGACCTGTCCCTGACCTGACCCTGTCCCTGGCGTGTCCCTGACCTGTCCCTGACCTGTCCCTGTCCCTGGCGTGTCCCTGACCTGTCCCTGACCTGTCCCTGACCTGTCCCTGGTGTGTCCCTGACATGCTCTGCAGGTTCTGTGTGTGAGGACACATGTCTTAGTCAGAGTTTCTGGACGTTCTGGATCTTCTGCTGCAGCCTCTGGTAAAACATCTGGAACCTTCTCAGTGAGCGAGTGGGCGTGTCTCTGAGGTTTCTAACACGTGACGGACGTGAAACTGAAGAACACAAATGTCTCAGGATGAAGAAGAGGAGCCGTACACGTAGAAGACAAAGACGTCCACTTGGAAAGACGAGGAGGTTCCAGATGTTTTGGTGATGAGGGCCGATGCCGGTGTGGACGTCATGTCCCGCCTCCTGCTGCTCTACAGGCTCCACCCCTCACCTGAATGTCCCCACATGTTCCTGTTCTTGTGAACGAGTCGACAATCTGCGACACACACTGACTACACAACATGACTACACAACATGTCTACACAACATGTCTACACAACATGTCTACACAACATGTCTACACAACATGTCTACACAGCATGTCAGGACACTGATCACGTGTGGAAGCATCACAGTAAAACAGTTTCTCACTGAACGTTTCCAGCTGAACGTCAATGAAACGTCTTTATTTTCAGTTTGGGGACAAAACACAGTCTGATGATGATGCAGCTCGATGAACTAGTTTCAGTGCTTCAACAGGCCGAGCTGTGAAATTGAATAGATACTGTGAAATAAAATAAACTGAAAGGTGGAAATATATTGTATTGATATGTGTGTGCAGATTCAACATTGGATTAAAGGGTCTGCTCGGACCTCAGGTCTGTCGTTCGGCTCCCTGCTCTAAAAAAACACTAAAAAATGTTTTTCCTTCAAAAACGATCCAGAACTGTTATTTTTGCGGTTAATTCATCTCTAGTGCAGAATGTCATCACTCCTCACAGGTCAAAGGTCAATGAATACTAAAGACTTTTCAATCATTCAATAATGAAATGGTTTTGAACCTGTGCTTCTATTAAAGTAGAATAAATGGTTTAATTTAGTTCAGCTTACACACAGAAGTTCAGGTTTGACTCTTTTACATTTTCACTTCAATCATTGTCTTCAACATTTTACAAAACCAAACGCACCATGAAACGTCTCTTTAAAAGCGTTTCAGTCAGAACGTGTGGAGACGAGTGAGCAGCAGCAGAGTGAAGAGGATGAAGATGAAGATGAGGAAGGTTTCTCCACAGTCAGTGTTTATTGGTGACAAAATAAAAAGATTCTCTCTATATGTTCTGATGAATAACAATAATGATTGAAATAAAAGTGTCCAGAACTCGCGTCACCTCAGTGATGTCAGGAGTCAGTTTGGTTGTTGATCGGATCTGTGACCGGCTCTTTCCACTTCCTTCAGTCACTTTCAAACTAAAGTTCAACTTCATTATTCGCTCTCCCTACAGACTTTGATCGCTCCTTCTGTGTGGTCACAGTCATCCAAAGAAAACGCCCCAGATCTCGTCACTGTCACAATTTACGATAACTGCTTCATGTCGTATATCGGCACCTCTGACTCTTCCGCCTTGCCCTCGTCGGCAGCCATCTTGGCAGCGTCCGCGCTGCCCTTGTGGCCCTTGGGTGGGGGGATGGGCACGGCTCCGTCCGTGGCGCCCTCGGCTCCCTCCTGGCCCTCCGCCACAGTCCTCTCCTTCTTCAGGTTGAGCTTGGCCGGGACGCTCTTGGTGATGGTCTCCTTCAGCCTCTCACCTGACTGACGGATCTTCTCACGCCTCTCGGCCGTCACGATGCGCTCACCGAATTTGTTGACCCTGGTGCCCAGGTTCTCGCGGGTCTTGCTCATGTTCTCCTTGGAGAAAGTGGCTTTGAAGCTCTCGATGCGAGTCAGACCCGTTTTCTTCATGCGGCCGGCCGCCGATGAGTCGGCCTCCTCCACCACCATGTACTCCTCGTCCGACTCTGGAGGAAGCTCGAACTTGTCCGGTTCCACCTCACCTCTGGCGCCACCACTGGGTTCTGCTGACTCATTGCCGGGTGTAACGGCTTTCACCTCCTGGTCGCCCTGAGGGAGGAGAACACAGGACAGAGCATGAACCTCAGTGAATATCACGATTAATGAATCATGTTCATAAGACACACAACCAGTGTTTACTTCTCATTCTGATGTACAAAGTCTGATTGTCAGGTTTGAATCTGTGTTTGGGGAAAGTGTCTCATGCAGACTGTTCGTGCACAGGCCTTGATTCTGCCTCCAGAAATAAACTGCAGCACCTGTTTCTGCAGCTCAGGCGCTGCTGCAGGATGCTAAACATATCAGTGCACAGAGAAACGCTGGATCACTTTCAGCTCCAGGTCTCGTCATGGCGTGCACGTCTCTAACTGTACGATCAGGTTACACTCAACATGAAATGCAGCAGAACTGTTGAAGCTGAATCTACAAACTGACCCAGATCTTTCCTCACGTCAGAGGAGCTTGATTCACGATCAGCTGTTCTGACGCCTGATTCATGAATCTGTTGAGGACCTTTAACTTCCAGTTTTCAAAACAAAAGTGAGAAGTGAGAAAACGTCCAAAAACTCTTAATTCATTTTTCATCCAGTAACATGAGGAAACTGAAACATGAGGAAACTGAAACATGAGGAAACTGAAACATGAGGAAACTGAAACATGAGGAAACTGAAACATGAGGAAACTGAAACATGAGGAAACTTAGCGTCCTTCATGCCAGAACACAGAGTCAAATTAATCTTCATGCTAGCTTGCTGACTGGTGTGTAGCATGATGCTAACTGGAGCTCATAGGTGTGATGTGACATTTGATAGTGCAGCTGACATTTAGCGAAGCTTTGACAGAGGGAAGAACTGAGCTACATGTAGCATAATGCTAATGCTACAACATCTGCAGCTCAGTGATCAACACGTCTGAGCTGGTTTTCCTCCATGAACTGAAATGTGGAGACTCTTTTTTATTGCTTGGTTCAGTGACTCTGACGTTTCCTGTCATGTTTTGACAGAAATTAAAAACTGCTCTCTAACGTGTGGAGCTGCTGCTTCGAGACAGTTTCCTGTTGGTCAGAGAATCTCAGACGAGTTGACAGGTGGAATTTGGAGATGTTGGAGGCGGGGACTGTAGCTGATGCTCTCCCCTCCTTCGATTGGTCACTTTGAACATTTCAGTCTTCAGCCGCGCTCTGATCAGTTTTTCTTATTTGTGAATGTAAAAATTCTGCAAAGTAAAAAGTAAAAAAAAGCCAAAAGTTCTACCTCATCAGTAGACCACACCCTACTCCTGCATTAGTGTGATGTCACGTGAAGTCGTTATAAAACCTGGAGCAGCTGTGTGGATGAGCTGCATGATGACGCATGTCTGACATGCCCCCTAACAAAGCCAGGTAAGGCGAGAGCAGAGTCCGACACTTTGTACGTGCTCTGGAAGGGGTTGACCAATCAGAATAGAGTGGATCAGCTGACCAATCAGAGCAGACTGGGCATTATCAGGAGGGGGGGTTAAAGAGACAGAGGCTGAAAAGAGGAGCTGCAGCGATGGACAGTCTGAAGACGGTGATTCTGAACATTAGCGCATGGAAACATTTTAGTTTAAATCATCAACCTGAAGATGAACAGAATGAGTCTCCTCTAATACTGAATGAAGTCAAATGAAGCGGCTCGGACAGAAACAGGATGGAACAGAACACAAGAGGCTCGAGGACCTCGCTGCAGAGAGGAAGGGTCAAAGGTCACAAGCCCCATGACATCACAGTTATGTGTCGAACCCCCACAGCTTCAGCTCCAGCTGACGAAGGGATTTCCTCCATCAGTCCGACTGACACCCGGTGTCACTCAGAACAAACCAAATGTCGAGAACGGCCTATTAGCAGCTAACGAAAGATTTATAACCCAGAGACCCTCGTTAGCTAATCCGGAGAGAGAGAGGGGACGGGAGAGAGAGCAGGCAGCTATATTAGGAGATGATGAAGCTTCAGACTCAGAATAACTTGGTCCGTCAGCGCTCAGCTGGCACAGTCACTTACAGCACAACAGCTCCAGCACCTTAGATCAGAACTGTGATGGCAAGAAAAACCTGCAGGGCGATTTCCTCTCTACACTTTTTTAGTGGTGATAATCAAACATTTGAATTCAACAAGTTGCAGCTGTGAGTTATAATTAACATCTTCACCGGGTTTCATTCTCCTCTGTGCACTGTGAACATGAAACAAGGCAGCTCAGCATCGTCAGTGTCAAGGCATCTTCAGGAGCTGAACCTCCGCACAGCCAACTGGATCAGTTCAAAGTAGAAAAGCATCAGAACGTTGAAGGTCCGTTTCCACAGATCATAAAGAACCAGTAACTCATTTCCAGCCAATGAATCTTACCTGATAAATGACCACCCTGAACTTGTTCTTGGCCAGGAGATCGCCCTGGGTGACTTCCACCTTCTTCACCCGGATGTTCTGGTTCTCCACACGCACCCTGACATCCTTGATGTGGCGGCTGACCTTACGTGTCTTCTCCAGCAACCGGTTGACGGTGGAGCTGGTGTTGGCGTGGTCGCTGGTCAGCTTGACGACATCGGACTGGATGGTCTTCACTGTGTTCTCCAGCTCCAACTGACGCTCCTCCATACGCTGCTGTGTGGTCTGGACACTGTCCATGAGGCCCGCCACGCGCTCCAGCAACACCATGATGTTTCCTGCGTCATCTCCGCCTCCCCCACCTGCCGGCATGCCCGCTTTGTCTGTCATTCTTACTTGTTGGTTTGCGTTGGGTCCCTGTCAGAACCCAGTGGTCCAAATAACAAAGAGAAGGGACGAAGAAGAGTAGATGTAGTTCAGCCGAGAGGAATTCTGATGAAAAGTGACAATCAAGGAAAGAAAATGGGAAGAGTTTTGGTTAAAACATTGGAGGATCCAAAGAAGAAGAGGGAGCACGACGGAGAAGGAACTGAAACCTCTGGAAGTAGAAGGACAGGAGAAGGAGCTCACCCCTCTGCAACTGGAGGTTGACCCTGAAACTGGTCAGATCAACTGACTCCACCCTGCTGGGAGACGGAGGGAGGGAGGACTGGAGTCCACAGGAGGGAGGGAGGGATCAATCTCTGTGTTTTAAAGTGAGTGACCGGACTGGAAAAAATAGTTGAGATCTCATTTCAAGTTTATCTTCTTCCAACTTGTTCAGAGAAGTCATGTCAAACTCCTGAAGGCCTTAAGAAACATGAACCCATGAACCTCTCGCCAATCAAACAATTTAAAAATGGAAATGGATCTTGTAGGAATGTCCGTGTTAATGGGTGAGCTGGATGAAGAGTGACATGGATCCCAGCCTCACTCTGTGTTCTCTGCTGCTAAAAATACAGCGAGGGTAAAGTGACTCCCTGCGCCTCTTTGGGAGATGAGTGTTTTAAAAGGAATGGAACTCCACCTCCTGGCTTTTCCTCCATCATCCATCCATCAACTGCCACCTTTTCACTTGTTCCCTCTTCTCCCTCCATGTCACAGCTTTTTTGGCATTCCCACTTTCCGAGAAGCATTCTTTATACGAATACCTTAGCTGCCACGTTGGTTCGTCTCTTGAACCAGGTCCTTCCATGTCAGCAAAATGGACGGAAGCCCGAGAGGACATGAGCAAACTTTGAGTCAGAGCACAGACATCGTGAAGTCATCATCTGAAACAGTGAGAATCAGCTCATGATTGGTTGGATATTGACTGTATGAGGGTGTGATTCCCATAACACCACAATAACGCAGCTGGTTTAAAAACTGGAAATTAGTCTGAATCTGATTCTCTGATTTATCTTTAATGGAGCATGGCTGAAAGAACACGTCTCTAGTCCTCCCTTACCCTTAACAGACGAGTGGTATAGATAACTGATGGATGGGTTTCCGGAGAGGATTTTAGAATTTTGCAGTTTCGTGTACATTTTTGTTGAAGTCAGTTTCTAGTGGCAGTTAGAAGAACTACACCTTCAGACTCTTAGAGACAAATAGTGTCTAAACCAATGAACTTTCATCGTCTTGTGAACATGACTCGAAACATCTTGAGCTTTAGACAACGAACCACCTGGATACTGTCCACTGACACTGACAATGCATCTGAAGCCAGAACGATCCTGACGTTTCAGAACTGATGATCACACCAAACCGAAGAGAGAGGAAGAGAGTGTGAATGGATGGAGGATGAAGAATGAAGGGGACTCCCCACTGTCTAAACCTCTCGACCAGCTGCTGCCTATATTTATCACCACTATATTTAACTCCACCTCCCTGGAGAAGATTCATTACTCCTTCACTGAAGGTGGGTGGAGTCTTCAGCTCAATGTTAATGAGCCTGAAGTTCAAACAACTGACTTGAATTTCTAAATTTGTTTCGTTTTCCTTGGAGGAGCATCTAGTGGTCCTTTGAGGAACTACTGTTCATCACCGCTCAGCAGCATGCCGCCACCTTGTGGCTGAGGTAGGTTATGCCTGTCACCCTGTTTAAGTTGGACAAAATGGCAGCTCCCAATAGTGAAGCCAGAGATGACATCATGTATTAATCAGGGTGAGTAAAGGTCCTTCTTCTTTCCAAAGAGAGTTCAAAAACCGAGAGACGAATAAAGATATTGAAGAGTTTCAATCTTAGAATGTTTTCATCAATATTAAATCTTTGTTTTACGGATTCATCACCAGAGTAAATATCATTTATTTTCTTAAAGAGAGATTATTTAAATGTCAGAAAGTGAATATTGAGTTTTTCTCTCCACCCATGGATTTATTACAATTATATATATTATAAGATAAAATGAAAGATATACCATTTTTAAATGTGTATATTATAGTTCTATTATCGAATATATTATAGTATGTATTAGAGTTATATTATTGTTATATTAAAGTATATATTATTTTTGTATTATAGTATATATTATAGTTATATTAAAGTATATATTATAGTTATATTATAGTATATATTATAGTATATATTATTGTTGTATTATAGTATATATTATAGTATGTATTATAGTTATATTAAAGTATATATTATAGTTATGTTAAAGTATATATTATAGTTATATTAAAGTATATATATTATTGTTGTATTATAGTATATATTATAGTTATATTAAAGTTTATATTATAGTTATATTAAAGTTTATATTATAGTTATATTAAAGTTTATATTATAGTTATATTAAAGTATATATTATAGTTATATTAAAGTATATATTATTGTTATATTAAAATATATATTATAGTTATATTAAAGTATATATTATAGTTATATTAAAGTTTATATTATAGTTATATTAAAGTATATATTATTGTTGTATTATAGTTTATATTATAGTTATATTAAAGTATATATTATAGTTATGTTAAAGTATATATTATTGTTGTATTATAGTATATATTATAGTTATATTAAAGTATATATTATAGTTATATTAAAGTATATATTATAGTTATGTTAAAGTATATATTATTGTTGTATTATAGTATATATTATAGTTATATTAAAGTATATATTATAGTTATATTAAACTTTATATTATAGTTATATTAAAGTATATATTATAGTTATATTAAAGTATATATTATAGTTATATTAAAGTATATATTATAGTTATGTTAAAGTATATATTATAGTTATGTTAAAGTATATATTATTGTTGTATTATAGTATATATTATAGTTATATTAAAGTATATATTATAGTAATGTTAAAGTATATATTATTGTTGTATTATAGTATATATTATAGTTATATTATAGTATATATTATAGTTATATTAAAGTATATATTATAGTTATGTTAAAGTATATATTATAGTTATATTAAAGTATATATTATTGTTGTATTATAGTATATATTATAGTTATATTATAGTATATATTATAGTTATATTAAAGTATATATTATAGTTATATTCAAAGTTACATGTTTTAAACTCTTCTTTTTCTTCTGCCACGTTTTTCCTGGTTTCCAAAGAGAGGGCGGACCCAGGAAGCTGTTCGGGAACACGATTGGTCCAAAGCTGCGATGGTCCGCCTTTAGTCCCGCCCCCGCCCGGAACGTGTGGCTGTGATTGGTGGAATCCAGAGCTAATCACGGTTACTATGGACTTTGGCTTCCCTGGTATCCAGGCTAGCTTCCTGTTAGCTTCCTGTTAGCTCCCTGATAGCTCCCTGTTAGCTCCCTGTTAGCTTCCTGATAGCTCCCTGTTAGCTTCCTGTTAGCTCCCTGTTAGCTCCCTGTTAGCTTCCTGATAGCTCCCTGTTAGCTTCCTGTTAGCTCGTCAGTGTGTCGCTGCACCGGAGGAATTCACGAAGAAATGGCGCAGAGGAAGACTCCCCGGAGTCACAGCAGAAAAGGTCGGTTACGCTCTTTTCTTTCCTGCGTGTTTCTGTGTTCCACGTCTCCTTCAGTCCGTCTGCGCATGAGTGGTTAATCTAAATAACACTTTAATAGCTCAGTCCTGAAGATTCCTCCATCTTTTCTCCAAGCTGAGTTCCGTCTGAAGCAGCTGCTCAGCCCCGGTTCCCCCGGTCCTCTGCCGGGAGGAGTGGGTCCTGCTGGGCGTCTACCAGCTCTGCTCACCGGCACTCAAACTGAAAAACCGGCTGAAATACACCTAGTGTGTTTATTTCACACGAGCCGAACTGAAGAGCTGGTTCTTACTGTTCACACGAGTCTTCTTATTACTGTGTCACCAGCTCATTCTCCTGCCTCCAAGTGAATTCATATCGAACCGGCAGAATTGAACCGGAGTCTGGTTGGACGTTCAGGGCCAGTTTAGCTACAGATGAATTCAAGATGAATAAAATGATGAAATGTAAAAACAGAGATTCTCTGTGGTACCATGGAACCCTGGGAACGATGCTAAGCTAAACTAGCTTACACCACAGTTAAATCCTGATCAATACATGAAACATACATGAGTGTGAACTTTAACTCGTTTCTCAGCCTTGTTTCATGTGATGACGTCTTTTTTCCTTCTCTCCATCATGTGCATGTATGAATCTGCCTCATGTCATCATGTCTTCTTCTTCTTCTTGTTCCTGTTGTTTGTGTTCGTGATGCTGTCATCTTGTTTTCATCAGTGTCAGTGACTTTGCCCTCGATTCTAAGAATAAAGTTCTGATCATCATTACAGAGACTCATGTTCTCGTCTGTGGCTGACTGGAGCTCTGTGACCTCATTGTGTATTGGTACTTCCACTGTATCTTCATGAAGTGACGCTCCCTCCTCGTTTACACCTGGAGTCAGATTCATGTTGAGAAAATGGAAACCTGATCTCAGCTGGAACAACAGTCGTATGACATCTACACCATCACACGAGGGTTTTCTGTGAAACCAGGTGTTTATGTCATAAAGGACCATGTGTCTAGAAATGAGTTAACCTCAGTGATTTGAATCTGAGCTCTGTGTGTGTTGTCACTGCACTGACCTATTTGCACAAATGCAAATAAAAGCAAGTGAGTGTCGTGCTTGGGACAGAGATGTGTTCTTCTTATTCACTGTGTACAACACACCGAGGCAGATCCATGATGTCACTGAGCGTCTTCAAGCTTCAGACGACAGCTTCTCATGTCAGCAAAGTTTGCTTTGTCTAGTCCGTATTCCATAGTGACTTCCTGTACTGATCTAGTTATTTACTGACTCATGTTCCACCTTTACCAGCTGCTACGATACAGTGAGGAATTCATTCAGGAATAAGTCTAATCCTATAATATAATATAATCTGAAACGGGTCCTTCTGTCCAGCAGCTCGTCTGACACGCCCCCTAATGAAGCAGGTGAAGTGAGAACATTTCCGACACTCGCTGGAAGATGTTGACCGACCACAACAGAGTGGAGCAGCTGACCAATCAGTGCAGACTTTAACATGACGGCATGAAAACAGTTTAACACTCGTTAAAATGAGAAGATGTGTCCTTCAGCACAGGGACAAAGGACTCGAGTGGAACATGAAGGATTCATGTCACGGGGCCTTGACGTCACTTTTACAATGTACAACAAACTCCAGACGTTGTCATGAGCTCCCGTTCACTCTCTGTTTAAAACTTGTTCCTTCATTGTTTAATATTTTACTGGTTCAATTATTCAGCCATAGTGACAATGATCATTAGTTACAGCCTGAGTGACATCACAGCTGAGAGAGAGACTGTGTGTGTGTGTGTGTATCTCTGTGTGTGTATCTGTGTGTGTGTGTGTGTGTCAAGGTTATTTGGTGGATTCTTCTGTCCTCTGTGGCATCTGTCTCACACACACACACACACACACACACACACACACACACACACACACACACACACACACACACACTGCGTCCCTGGGTTTGTCAGCTCTAATAATAGTGAGGATCGGGTTCTGGACGATCAGTCGACTGCAGCTCGTCACAATAACTGGAGGAGGAGGAGCTCTTTCCTTCTTTCCCCTCCGTCACTCACTCTGTGGTTCACTGCTGGTCTGTCTGGTTGATCAGTGACCGGTGCTTCACTCGAACTTTTTAAACTTGTGATAGTTTCCTCAAAGTCCTCAGTAATATTGTCAAGACGTTTTAAAAACTTCTTTCTGTCAGACATTTGAATTCGTTCATCAGCAGCTGAGAGGATTTGTCTGCAGTTGCTTTGCTCGCTCCTGTTTTTGGGTTCAGCTGAGACCCGAGGACGTTCATGCAGCGTTACCGCCAATATGGCGCCTCCTACTCCTCCCCCTCTGCTCCTGTAGAGGAGGCAGAGGCCCAGGAGGAGGAGGAGGAGGAGGAGGATGAGTATGCTGAAGAGGAGGTGTGTGAGGAGGAGGAGCCGCTGGTAGAGGAGGGGGTGCAGGACGTGGTCCAGGGCACAGGTAGGGGAGGTGTATGAACAAGTGTTGACCTGGTTTGGCTCGGTTTGGGTTTGGTTCTTATGTGGCCTGGTTTGGATCGGTTAGGAGGCGTTAATAAGGAGGAGGTCCCACAGAGGAAAGAGGAGGTGACACCGCCTGTCTCTGAGACAGGTAAGAAAGGATGATCAGCTTGTTCTGGTCTGGTCTGGTTTGGTTTGTTCTGGTTTGTTCTGGTTTGTTCTGGTTTGTTCTGGTTTGGTTTGTTCTGGTTTGTTCTGGTTTGGTTTGGTTTGTTCTGGTCTGGTTTGTTCTGGTTTGTTCTGGTTTGGTTTGTTCTGGTTTGTTCTGGTCTGGTCTGGTCTGGCCTGGTTAGTGTCTGTGTTTGTGAGTAAAGCTCAGTGATGTGTTGCTGGACTCTGCTGGGTTTTGGTTTGTTGTGTGTTTTTGTCGTCTGCTGTGTCACTGTGACCTTGTGTGCTGCACGTTGTCTGTGTTAAAACTTCCTGTCCCTGATTTCCACAATAAAAGCCTCCAGTAAGGAGAGTTATGTGGCTATAGCTGGTTTAGATTTGCTCGATGTGGTTTCTGATTGTCTGATTGTTTATACGGTTTGTGAATCAACTGACGTGAATTATGTGAAATAAAAAGACACAAGGAGTCGTCATGAAGGTGATGTCTGAGGAAGAATGAACAGGTTCCCTTTTTTAAACAGGAACACTAAGATAGTCCACTTAGAAGGAGTAGTCACAGACTAACCCTCTCATTTACTTTTGTATTTCTTCATTCTAAAATTGAACGTTCGGGAGATGCAGTTCATTTCTTTCCCTCAGTGTTCATGTCTACGAAGAATCGATCAATCAAATAGATCGTCACAAGGTGCGACATCCTCTGTTCGCAATCTTCCACTTGGAATCATTCAAATCTACTAAAACCAAGAACCTTTCAAACTCAGTCTTTGTACTGATATTTGAACCAGGAGAGTTTCAGGCCCAACGAAGTCTGTGAAATAATAAATGGGACTTGTCTTCTCTTTATTTTATTTTTGGAATGTTCTAAATTTTTATCTAAATCATTTGCAACTTCAAACACAACTGATGAGACGTATCTCTATCCTCAGAGGCTAAGGTTCCACCAGTGGAGAGCAAGAATGGAAAGAGGACAGAGGGAGGAGGAGACGCAGGAGGAGGAGGAGGTCCTAAATACTCCATGTTCACCTGGTTTGTGGTCCTGGCTCTGCTTGGAGTGTGGAGCTCTGTGGCCGTGGTCTACTTCGACATCGTGGACTACGACAGTGTGATCGGTGAGTAAGGAATCCTCAACGTGGCGCTAATACTCGTCGTACCTTTGTTTGTTTACGATCAGCTGTTCTTTATCTCTGGCAGAAACATTACTGCTTCAGGTTACTGTGATAGAACCACCTGTTTAAGCTGATCCTTCAAAGTAAAAGCCTCCTAAAGGTACCTTCTTGAAAACCTTTAGTGTGAAGACTCAGATTGAGAAGATAAGTTAACTCATTGTAGAAGTTTTAAATAAACAAAGGTGACAATTCAACCTTGTGTCTTCCTCCCTCCTTCTCTTCCTCTTTTCTCTGCGTGCAGCCAGAGCTAAGGACTTTCACATGAACTTTTCTCAAGTTTTACAAGGTACGCCGTCAAGATTTAAACCTGCAGCAAAAGGTTGCCTCATTAAACACCGTGAATCCATCCGAGTGGAGGTTGTGCTCTCTCACACTTCTGTAATGAAAGGACGAGTGAGAGAGTTGAAGTCACTGAACTGAAAACAGTCGGATCTGGTTGCTTCCTTTTTCATGCCTCTTTCTGCTTTAATCAGCGGCTAAAGTGAAGTTACACTGGTGCCACTAGTTTCATGTGTTTATCGTTCAAGAGTCTGAAGACAATGAAGAAAGATGTTTGCTGCTTCTGTCGTTGTGGTTTTTGTCTAAACAGGAAACCAAACACAAAAACATCTTCACCTGCTAGACTTAAAAGATTTCACTGAACTTGGACAAAACCTTTTTACTATTTCAGGAGAAACTCTCACCTGTTGTCAGAGGAAAGTATTTTTAACAATATGCCAATAAAACAGCTTGTTGTTTGTTAATTTCCCAATCTTGAGACAGTAAAGGGATTCTGATTCTGATTCTGGTTTGAACATGAGGTTAGAGACACAGAGACAGAAGCAGTTGGTCGACGTCAGTCTGATGCTCCAGACATCACGGCCGTCCACCACATCCTTCCTCATTGTGCAGTGTCACTGTTTTAATGCACTGTGACATCCTGCTGCCTCTACGAGTATGAAACCTCTGAGTCTTGCTGTTGTTTGATTATTAGTCCTCCGGCTGCAGCAGTGGGATTTGAACTCACAATAACAGAAATAAGTCTTAAAGTTGCAGGTGTGAACATCAGATCTCTTCTGTGCAGAACTTGTGTTTATACACTGGAACATTTTTCATTCCATGTTTCAGGTGTTATTTAGTTTTTCTCATCTGTTCTCTCTCTAAATAATAGTAATAATAGTAAAAGTAAAACTCATTAAATTCAAAGAATCCTCCTTCCTGCCACTGTAAAACATATTTGCTCACATTCACATTAAACATCTCAGTTTCCCTGAACTTGTTTGTATTTTAATAACGACCAGAGAACAGGATATATAATATATAACATATATTAGTGTTACTCAGACATTCTCCTCTTCCTCCTCAGGTAAACTCAAGGCCTACGACACAGACGGAGACGGAGACTTTGACGTGGAAGATGCTAAAGTTCTGCTCGGCAAGTTCTCTTAACTTCTCCTGTTTGCTGTCTGTCGTTTTTTCTGTGAAAAGCCTGAATCATGTGTTTTACACGTGTGTCCCAGTGTCTCAGTATTAAACTCGAACTCTGACTGAACGTCCTCAGAGTCAAACCACTCATCTCTCTCACATTTGGATTTGTTTAAAGTTTGTCTCACCAAACTAAGAGATTAACTTTGTTTTTCCTTTTTATAAGATGATAATAATAACCTCAAACCAAAGTCACTCTCACACAATCTTTTCTTCTCATTTCTCTGCGTTCCCAGTTCATATGGAGCTCAGTGGTGGATTCATGTCCAGCTTAAAAACTGTAACTGAATTTTGATGAGACAATATCTTGTGTGGGGAC
Organism: Paralichthys olivaceus; assembly: GCF_024713975.1. NCBI lineage: Eukaryota > Metazoa > Chordata > Actinopteri > Pleuronectiformes > Paralichthyidae > Paralichthys > Paralichthys olivaceus. The sequence goes on from NC_091109.1 coordinate 17,891,137, forward strand.
ACGTTGGAGTAGAATTCACAATGAAGGAAAGAAAGGATGAAATGTGGAAGGAAACTGTGTCGGGGACGTCAGGCTTCGTTTGACCTGCAAGTTAAAGATGGCCGCCTCGTTCCTTGTTGTTTTCTCTATCAGACAGGAAGTCTGAGGTCGCCTGACGAGACTGAGACAGGAAGTTAAAGCTGATTTAATGTCCGTGGTTCTTCGACTTTAACTCACTCTCTTTCTCTTTGTCCCGTATCGTCATCCTTTATTTTTCGTTTTGTTTTTTCTCCACTCCTTTCCTTATTTCCGTCCTTCCTTCCATCCTTCCTTGGTTCTTTCTTTTTCTATATATCCTCGTTCAACCCTCCCTCTGTTTGTGCTTCACCATCATTTCATCTCCACTTCCTCCCCCATCCTATGTCTATTTTTCTCCTGCCCTCCTTCTCTCTCTCCCTCTCTCTTTCGTCAGGCCTGACCAAAGATGGCGGTGCTAGTGCGAATGCTGAGTCGCTTGAGGAGGTTCTTGATATTTTAGCTGAGGAGGGCTCTGATTGGATCTATGGTTTCTTCACCTTCCTCTATGACGTAGTGTCTTCGCCTGTAGAGCGGGGTGAGGAGGGGAAGGAGGCGGCGACTGAGAAGCGGGAGGAGGGCGGGACCACCTCCTCTGATGATGAGGAGGTCAAAGGGGTCATACTGGACCTCCAGAACCAATAGGAGGACACAAGTCAGAGCCACAGCCAATAGCAAGGCTCTTGGTCCCAATACTGACCAATGAGGACGAGGCTGGGACGCACTGCGGCGCAGTGTGTTGAAGGACGACGTGTTGTGGTGCAGACGACCTGAGGTTTCCTCTGAAGGAACAAACCGGGTCTGGACTCGTTCAGTCCTTTAAGGACTGAAAGGAATTAAAACACTTCAACTATTGATTAGCACTTTATTGATTGATTAGCTCAGTGATATAGTTTCGGCTTGTGTCGGTTGTTCATGTTCAGTAACTGACGTCCATGTGTTCGTGGCCAGTGTGACCGAAATGCAAACGTTTATTCTGTTCACATTTTTGTTTGTGAAATTCATGAACCATGAACGTGATTTCACATATCTGAGCTAAAAGCTGCAGTAAAAAGTTTTCATGTGACTGGACATCGATAATCATCACAACCCATGTGACGTATTAAAGGCGGAGCTTTGAAACCAGACCTGTGGGTTTAACTGAAGTTTGAAAATCTAACTTTTACTATTTTTATCCAGAGTGACTGAACTTTCTCATCTGTTTGTAATTCCTTTCTGTTCACACAAACTAAACATAAAAGTAATCATATGGAACATTTATCAACCTTTTATTTTTAAAGACAAAAATACTGCAATAAGTAATAATTAATAATAAGAATAATCTCCCAGCCTGGTTCAGGTTTATTAACTACAGTATTTCATATTTTAAAACAAAGGTTGTGTGGACGACGTTTGAAGAAGCTTTGTGTTGATAGGTTTAGTTTCACGTTGTAATTTAGGGAGTAAAGAATTTCTCTCATACGTACGTCCTGTTGTTGGGTTATTGTTTTCACTCACTACTTTGATTCTCCGTACCTGAACTTTCTTTTACTTCACATCAGTAATTTGCTTGAACTTATAAACGTAACATTTTGTGTGTGAGATGACGTCGTCTGTTGTTGTGTTATTTTAATGTGTCAACTATCGGCTTTAAAATAAGATCAGTGACTGAAACGGTTCAGGATGGATGGATAATATCATTCTGTGTTAAATTACTATGTGACTTATTGCAACATTACATTAAAAAGGAGGAAGCTTTAGTTTGATAAGAATGTAAAATAAGTAAAGTGAGTGAATGTGTGTTTTAACAGTCTTGGCTTGAGCTCATCTCGTTTGTTAGAACATCACCATGAAGCTCAGTGAGCGTCTTTCCTGCCTTTTACCTCATTTACAGATTTTCACTCGGAGCTGCCCGTGGCTCCTGCCAGCAGGTTTTCACGACACATAACAAATCCACGTTGCTCTGGTGTCTTGGAGACTAATCACGTAAAGTAAAGACTGAAACTAATCTTTGGGAATGTTACCGTGATACCTGCAGCCGCTCTATCTCTACCTGCTTTTCATCAGCTGCTTGTTTCTGTTGGTTCAGATGAGAGGGAATTGAAAGGCCCCGTTCTCAGGAGACACAGACTGAGAAGAGGTATCGTACACTGAGCGTGTGTTTGTTGTGAATTCTGATTGGTCAGCTGACAGATGTGTTTCTCTAAAACCTGCAGAGGACAAGAAAGACGTGAAGAAGAAAGGTAAAAGTCTTGTGTCCCTGCATGACTTGTTTGATGCTGAGTGACTGACTGAGGAGAGGAAGATCCTAGTATCAGGTGTGAACTGATGAAGCTGTGCACGTGTGATGAAGCTGTGCACGTGTGATCGGAGCAGCAGAGACAGGTGTGTGTTGACCTCTGACCCCACATGTGATGGAGGTCGTCTACATGTCGCCCCCCGGTGGCTGTCTCCAGCATGTCATACACCGTGCCTCATCCATGTTAACAGATGGGACATGGACCACATTTAAAAATATCTTGAGATTATACTGAGATATAATAACTACATTTCTGACCGTCCATCTTAATTTGGTCTTGTTGTGGGATGAGCGTGTGCGATGTTTTCCTGACTCTTGTTTAGTGTTTGGTTTGTCTGGTGTGATGCTTTGAGCTCTGTCGTTAGCGTGTTGACTTCTCCTCCGGGACCGAACTGTGTGTGTGTCGCCCTAGAAGAGAAGAACATGGGAGCTGCCACTCAAAAGATGAAACCCTCAGAAGGTAGAGTTGTGATGCTGTTGTTAGTTTGAACATGAATCCTTTCGTATCTGTTGTCAGGAGTTAGTTTTTACTGACAGAGTGATGGAATTATATTTAATATGTTGAATAAGCAGCTCGGCCTCTTGTTCGTGGACGCTGTGTTGGGGACATGAATCTGTTTGTGCCTCTTGTGTTAAAACAGAAGCGGTGACGTCTGCTGGAAAGAACGTAACGCGAGGTATTAAAATAATAATAAAATGTCTGCATGTTCAAAACAAAGCTTTTTTACTTTGGTCTGATTCAGGTGCATTTTGTGGACGACCACAAGAAAGTTATTATAGTTTTAACTAATTAACATCAGCAAAGGCATTAATACTTTTTCACTGGCTAATTTCTATATAAATACATGAACTAACTGATGACATACATTTAATGGCTTTAAGCTGTGTCTTACTATATTTGTATGAAATGGTTTGAAATGGTTGTTGCTGCCTTGCTGAGCTCTCATCATTCATTTTACTAAACATTTTAAAACTAGAGGAACAGGAGAAAATAAAATGGTAAACCATTCATCGTTAAATATTCATCCAAATCCAATCAAAGCTTTACTGCAGCACTGGATCGTGATTGGGCCAAATTAATCATGTGACATTTGGAAAACAATAGCAACCAGTGCAATGTGAAATATTTTCCAGCGTGGACGGACGCTCGGACGCGGCAAACCTCCATAATGTTTATACAGAGAACAAAAAGGTCTGGATCCAAAGTTCTTTCTTGGGTCAAGTCGCTTCCTTCCACCAAGTGTAGTGGAAATCCTCCCGCTAACAAACACAGTGATGGATTCTGGTTCTGACCTCTTTGACCTCTAACTATTAACCTTCGACCACAAGATGTGAGATTCTGATCTGAACGGTAGAATCTGCATTCCAGTATTTGCAGTGTTGTGACTGGCTGCATCTTTAACACTGATCTCTTGTTGTGCGTCAGCTGCAGCAACGAGTCTGCATTTAAAATCTGACCTTTAACCTCAAACCTCAGACCGTCCTGTCCGAGGGCTCAGGCTGCGCTCGGCTCTGAAGGATGAGCTGAGGATGATCCACGAGAAGATGGAGGTCAGGAGAATCGCTCGCATCGCACTGGCTGAGATCAGGGCCTTCCTCGCCGAAGAGGAGGAGGAGAAGGAGGCAATCTGGGCATCGAAGATGAAGATGCTGGAGGCTGCTCAGGAACAACTGAGAGAGGAGAGGAGGAGGGAGGCAGAGAGAGTAGAGAAGGAGAAGGTGGAGAAGGAGAGGATTGAAAAGGAGAGGATTGAAAAGGAGAGGATTGAAAAGGAGAGGATGGAGAAGGAGAGGATTGAAAAGGAGAGGATGGAGAAGGAGAGGATTGAAAAGGAGAGGATGGAGAAGGAGAGGATTGAAAAGGAGAGGATGGAGAAGGAAAGGATTGAAAAGGAGAAAGCAGAGAAGGAAAGGAAGGAGAAGGAGAAAGCGGAAAAGGAGAGGATGGAAAGGGAGAAGGAAGAGAAGGAAAGGATGGAGAAAGCTGAGAAGGAGAAGGAAGAGAAGGAAAGGATAGAGAAAGCTGAGAAGGAGAAGGTAGAGAAGGAAAGGATGGAGAAAGCTGAGAAGGAGAAGGAAGAGAAGGAAAGGATAGAGAAAGCTGAGAAGGAGAAAGCGGAGAAGGAGAGGGTGGAAAGAGAAGCCAAAGAAAAGGCTGAAAGGGAGAGGCTGGCACGAGAAAGGGCAGAAAAAGAGAGACAAGAAATGGAGAAAAGAGAAAAGGCGGCCAGAGAAGAGAGGGAACGACTGGAGCGTCAGAAGATTGAAAGGGAAAGGATGGAGAGAGAGCGACTGGTCAGGGAACGAGAGAGGGAAGCCAAGGAGAAGGAACGACTGGAAAGAGAAAGATTGGCAAGGGAGAAGGCTGAAAAGGAGAGGATAGAGAGGGAGCGCATCGCCAAAGAAAGAGAGAGAATAGCCAAAGAGAAGGAGAGGATGGAGAGAGAGAAGGTGGAGAAAGAGACTCTTGAAAAACAGCGGATCGCTAAAGAGAAAGCGGAAAAAGAGAGGGAACGCATCGCTAAGGAAAGAGAGAGGATTGCAAAGGAGAGGATGGAGAGAGAGAAGGCAGAAAAGGAGAGGCAGGAGAAAGAACGAGTGGCTAAAGAGAAAATGGAGAAAGAGAGACTGGAACGAGAACGCATCACAAAGGAAAGAGAGAAAATTGCCAAGGAACGAGAAATGGCAGAAAAAGAAAGACTGACCAGAGAGAAGGAAAAGATGGAGAGAGTGACGAGAGAGAAGGAAGAGAGGGAACAGATGGAGAGAGAGCGCATTGCCAGGGAAAGAGCAAGAATCGCTCAGGAGAAGGAGAGATCAGAGAAAGAAAGATTAGAGAAGGTGAGAGCGCAAAAAGAGAGGGCTGCTAAAGAAGAGAGGGAGAGAGCGGAGAAAGAGCGTCTGGAGAAGGAAAGGATAGAACGAGAAAGACTCAAGAAGGAGAGACTGGAGAAAGAGAAATCGGCGAGGGAACAGTGGGAGCGACAGAAGGCTGAAAAGGAGAGAGCGGTTCGAGAGAGGGAACTGATGGAGAGGCAGAAGCTCGCCAGAGAAAAAGCTCTGCGGGAGAAGATGGAGGAGGAGAAAGCAAACCGGGAACGACCCGGACAAGAAGTTCAGGGGAGGAGACGGAACAGTTCACATCTCAAAGCTGCAACAGCCGAGGAGAAAACCGAGAGAGCGAGTGTGTCCGCGGTCAGACGAGACGACAAGACGAGGGGCAGATGAAGGGCTGCGATCGGCTGGAAGTGAAAGTTATAAATAGTTTTTTATTTCTGAGCCGATGAATCAGATTAAAGAAGAATTTTAAAGTCGTCAACTGTTTTGTTTCATCTCTATTTGAACCTTTTGTCCCGTGTCACTGATGGGTGTGGTTAATCAGAACTGTGCTTTAACTCCTCCCACCTGTGAGGTCACAGCGTACCAACCCCTCGTTGTTTGGGGGCGACAGCTTCATGATGTCATCGGTGAAATCGACTCTGAAATAGTTTTGTGTTCAGGCGGAAATGAAATCTTTCCTTTATCATGTGTTCCGTCATCTCCAGTAACGTCTACACTCACACAGAGAATCCATGTCTGAGCAGGGACTTTGTGAACTTCCACGTTTTAGAGGTTTCACTTCTGTTAAACTGCACAAAATCACACAGACTCATAAATCCTCTCAGTACACAAACTAATAAACAGGTGAAAACAGGATTGTACATAAGGTATTGAAGTGTCAACAGTTTATATCCACTGCAGAACAGCATGGAGACATTTTAAAAGTCTCAGAGAAAGAGTGAGAACCTTTCCTCCTCCTCCTCCTCCTCCTCCTCCTTCTCCTCTTCCTCCTCTTCCTCCTCTTCCTTCCTCTGTTCAGTCCTTCGCTCTTCACCACAGTTTCCTCCTCTGTTCACTCTGAGGCTCGGGACTCTGGACTTATTTCCTGCCAACAAAATACTATCAGGCAGCTGTAACTCCCGACTGTTTGAGGATGTAAATAAATGTTTATCACTGAGGCACTGTTCCACTTTTCTTCAGCTTTTATGTCTTTTTTGTTCTTTTGACCAAAACAAAGACTCAGACTCAGACTCCGTCCGCTTCACTTCAATAATAGCTCAAAGAAACATATTTGTTCTCCAAGCAAACTTCAGGCATTAGATTCCTGAAGGTTCAGTCACAGTCAGTCCTCATGATCTGTTCTGAACTGGCTGTGAAAACAATTTAATAAAGTTTTACACAGGTTAAAGAGGACGAGGATGATGATGAGGAAGAGGAGGCGACCCGTTTTACTTTGTCTGATTTTTACTCTTGAACTTTTAAACCAATGAACAGGACTGAGAGAGGCAGAAAAACCAAATGTGGGAGATTCACCAGAGAAGAAAACAGGTGAGGACACACACACACACACACACACACACACACACACACACACACACACACACACACACACACACACACACTGATCCCAGCTCAGCATCAGATGACAAACCTGCTGCTGCCTCGAGGGAAATGTGAGAACAAAACAAGACAAAGTCCCAAAGTCCTTCACACTGAACCTGTAACTTCACGACGATTAGAACAGAGACACGTGTTTTATTTCTTCTCTTCTTCCTCAAACACTCAAGTTTTAAAACCTGAAGACGTCAGCCAGCCAGCGGACGCCACGTCACCTGAAACCTGGACGACTGAAGAGACTCGGTCAGGTGTGTTTGGTTTCTGTTCACACAATAGAACCGTACAGAAGAGACAGAACATCACATGACTCTGTTAATGAGGCCGACGGTTGCAGGGACGAATGAGTAGAACACGCACATGTAACCACATGTAACCACATGTAACCACATGTAACCACAGGAGCTGCTGACACGTGTTTCACGCCTGCTCTACTTTCTGCAGCAGTCTTAGCTCCGGTCGCTTCCTCTCTGTTTATCAGCTGACACTTAACTGTCACTGATGCTGAACCTGTGGGTCTGAATGCACACGTTACTTAAGATCCACCCTGTGATCAGCTGACATGTCGTGACGTAACATTTTGGCTTCTGTCTGTCTGACCAGTCTCTGGATCTCAGGACGTGGAGTCTGAAATCCAAGGTTGGTGCTGCCCCCTGCTGCTGCATGTGCTCACTGCGCTGTTTGTACGATATGTTCTGGAGCTGCTGCATGTTCAGTATGTTCATGAATGTTTCCATAACATCTGTATGTATGTATGTATGTATGTATGTATATATCTGTTCTGACTGTATATTAAGATCCTCACTGTGTGTTTGGGCTCCTCCAGCTGCTGTCCCTCTCCCTCCTCTGGTGGAAGAAGACTTCGTTCCAGGTCAGTTTAACTTTTCTTTTCCTTTTTATCAAATGAACCACAAGTGATGATGAAACTTCACAGAACTAAAAGATGCTTTAAAACTCAAAAGGATTATTTAGTCCTTGTTCGGTAATCGTTGCACGATTTCTATTGTTTATCTTAAATAAAAAAACTTCGTTAATCTCACTGTAACTGGTGCGTAACAGATTTTAATTCTCTTACAGACGATCCTCGAGACAGCACGCATCCATACGGTCGGTTAAACCTTAATGTCTGAAAACTTTTTCTAAATGTTCTTAGTTTCAGAATCATTTTCTCCTGCTGCTCGTTTATCCGTCTCTTTGTTTCAGAGGATGACGTCATCACCATCGACACCATGGGAGGTGAGTGGTCACAATGATATGACGTGGATCTTATTCACGGTCGCAGCAGCAGAGATGAAACTGTGATGAAGATTTACTTCCACTGATCGTTAGAAGAACTGTAAAGAAAAAACACTTGATGATGTTTCCTGTTGCAGTTTTGTTGGAGGAGACGCTGCCGGAGGAGAGCGTGGGTGAGTCAATCAATCCCAGACTGAAATCCTGATGGACGACTCGTCCAGAGTGATAAGACAAACAAATGACAGAAATCATCTCTAACGTCTACTTTGATTTTTTTGTTTGGTCCATGTCCCATCTGCTAACATGGAGGAGGAGGGGTTTCTAAACAATGAGACTTTAGCCTTGATATTTACTTTCTGTTTTCTTCTGCAGTGACGTCTGGACAGTATCTGACCAGCTCTAAACTCTCCCAGGAAGCAGGTACAGTGTGATCTAAATGTTCCAGCTTCTCACTGACGTCTGAATCCACGCGTGGATATAAAAGTGTTTCTCAGTAAACAGAGGAACAAACTTCTGTTTGAACAGTTTTAACAGGAAACGACATCGACAAACGTGGAGAGGAGACGTCTCTGTGTCCTTGAATTCTCTGACTTTGTTCTGGAAAGTTCTGGAAAAGTCTCTGACCTCATTCACTTTTTTTTTCTTTTTTTTGTTCTTGAACCGACTGAAGCAGAGAAACCAGAACCTGAGAGTGAGAAGCTCAAAGAGACCGAGAGCATCACAGAGGGTGAACACACACACACACACACACACACACACACACACACTGTGGAGAGCAGAGCGCCCTCTGCTGCTGACTTTGAGCCATGCACACTGTTTACATCCAGCCAAACACACATAGGAGTCAGAAGAGAGAGACTGAAGAACAGAGCGAGTCTCCTTCAAGTGTTAAACTCTGTGTTTTCATCTGTGGCAGAAACAGCAGAGAAACAGACTCAGGACAAACTCCAAGAAAAAGGTGAAGACAGAGAACTGAAGATGAGATCACTCACAGAACGAGTTTTATTCCTCCTTTTCAACTTCTTCTCCACCTCTCTCTCCCTCTCTCTCTCTCTCTCTCCCTCCCTCTCTCTCTCTCTCCCTCCCTCTCTCTCTCTCTCTCTCTCTCCCTCCCTCTCTCTCTCTCTCCCTCCCTCTCTCTCTCCCTCTCTCTCTCTCTCTCTCTCCTCCAGCCAAGAAGAAAAAACCAAAACTGTTGAATAAGTTTGATAAAACCATTAAAGCAGAGATCGATGCAGCAGAGAAGCTTCGCAAGAAGGTAGAGACGTGACACTGACACGAGAGGAGACGCTCACACTCACTGCTGATGTAGAGGACACGCTAAACCTCAGAGGGTCCACTTCCTCTGTCTTTGTCCCTGTGTGTGTGTGTGTGTATGTGTGTGTGTGTGTGTGTGTGTGTGTGTGTGTGTGTGTGTGTGTGTGTGTGTGTGTCAGGGGAAGGTGGAGGAGGCGTTACGAGTCTTCGAGGCCCTGGTGCAGCAGTATCCACAGAGTCCCCGCGCTCGCTATGGAAAAGCTCAGGTGCTGCTCTGAACATCAGCTCCACACGGTGACGCGTCGCCTGAACGTGCGTTAACACTGATGTTGACTTGCAGGCGGAGGACGACGTGGCCGAGAAGCTGCGCAGTAACGACATGCTGCAGAGAGCCATCAACAGCTACAGAGAGGCGGCCGAGCTCCCCGACGTGACCCCTGACCTCCTGAGGGCTGCGCTGAAGAGACGAGCTGAGAGGCAGCAGTTCCTGGGTAACAACACTGACCCGACTGTAGACACTGATATAAAGTCACATGGTCACACAGACGTAAACATCACGACTGACACGACTGTCGACGCTGCATCACAGTGACTGATCGGCAGCGCCCCCTGCAGCCACATGTGGGGATTACCTCTGTTGATGAAGTGTTTCCATGTGAAGAGTGAATCCATGAGTTGTGACTGTCTGAACGGAAACACAGGTCAAAGGTCACGGCGACCTCATGAGAGTCCGAGTCATTACTTTCTGTCTCCGTCTCTCAGGACGGATGCGAGGGTCTCTGGCGACTCTGGAGAAGTTGGTTCAAATCTTTCCAGACGACGTCAGTCTGAAGAACGACCTGGGCGTTTCCCACCTGTTGCTAGGAGACAACAAGGGCGCCAAGAAGGTGTATGAGGAGGTGTGTGTGTGCGTCGGCTTCTTTAAACTCTGTCTGGTTGTTTTTCACCGATTGGCTGTCGGCCGTCTGTGTCCCGCCCCCACAGGTCCTGGAGGCTGCCCCCGGCAACGGCTTCGCTAAAGTTCACTACGGCTTCATCCTGAAATCTGAGAACAAGATCGCAGAGAGCATACCCTACCTGAAGGTACACACACACACACACACACACACACACACACACACACATCATCTCGTCATCACGTCTTTTCTCCTCAGGAGGGTTTGGAGTCGGGTGAACCAGGGACGGACGACGGGCGTTTTTATTTCCACCTGGGAGACGCTCTGCAGAGAGTCGGAGACGACAGCGTGAGCAGCCTCATTAATAAACAACCTGATCTTTTCTTCTCTGATGTTAAAATGTTTGAGCTGCAGCTGTGCAGCCCTGCAGTGGTCTCTATTGACCACCGGGTGGTGCCAGAGTGTGATGAGCTCATTGACACTGTTTCCTGTCGTCAGGCGTATCACTGGTACGAGCTGGGTCACAGGCGAGGTCACTTTGCGTCGGTGTGGCAGAGATCTCTGTACAACGTGAACGGACTGAAGGCTCAGCCCTGGTGGACGCCAACAGAGACGGGATACACCGATCTGGTCAAGGTGTGTGTCTGTGTCTGTGTCTGTGTGTGTGTGTCTGTGTTAGTGTGTCTGTGTGTCTGTGTTAGTGTGTCTGTGTGTGTGTTAGTGTGTCTGTGTGTCTGTGTTAGTGTGTCTGTGTTAGTGTGTCTGTGTTAGTGTGTTAGTGTGTCTGTGTGTCTGTGTTAGTGTGTCTGTGTTAGTGTGTCTGTGTGTCTGTGTGTCTGTGTTAGTGTGTCTGTGTTAGTGTGTTAGTGTGTCTGTGTGTCTGTGTGTCTGTGTTAGTGTGTCTGTGTTAGTGTGTCTGTGTGTCTGTGTTAGTGTGTCTGTGTGTCTGTGTTAGTGTGTCTGTGTTAGTGTGTCTGTGTGTCTGTGTTAGTGTGTCTGTGTGTCTGTGTGTGTGTCTGTGTTAGTGTGTCTGTGTGTGTGTCTGTGTTAGTGTGTCTGTGTGTCTGTGTCTGTGTTAGTGTGTCTGTGTGTCTGTGTCTGTGTTAGTGTGTCTGTGTTAGTGTGTCTGTGTTAGTGTGTCTGTGTGTCTGTGTTAGTGTGTCTGTGTGTCTGTGTCTGTGTGTCTGTGTTAGTGTGTCTGTGTTAGTGTGTCTGTGTGTCTGTGTTAGTGTGTTTGTGTGTCTGTGTGCGAGGCAGGGTTGTGTTAATTAGAGTTTATTAAACGTGTGTGTGTGCAGACGTTGGAGAGGAACTGGAGGACGATCAGGGACGAGGCTCTGGCTGTGATGGATCAAAACACCGGACTGTTCGTACCTGAGGAGGAAAACCTGCGAGAGAAAGGAGAGTGGGGCCAGTACACACTGTGGCAGCAAGGTACACACACACACACATACACACACACACACACACACACACACACACACACACACACACACACACACACACGTCTGATGAAGCTGATTCTGATTGTGACTGTGTTCAGGGAGGAAAGATGGAAATTCATGTCAGGGCGTCCAGAAGACGTGTTCACTGCTGGAGAGATACACTGAAGCTACAGGCTGCAAGAGAGGACAGGTACACACACACACACACACACACACACACACACACACACACACTGTCTGAAAGCAGCTTTAACGACACAAAACAGACCTTGAACTTGGATGGATGCGTCGGCCCTCATCACCAAAACATCTGGAACCTCCTCGTCTTTCCAAGTGGACGTCTTCGTCTTCTACGTGTACGGCAGTGTTCAGAAACTCTGAGTGTGTGTGTGTGTGTGTGTGTGTGTGTGTGTGTGTGTGTGTGTGTGTTCAGATTAAGTTCTCGGTGATGCAGCCAGGAACTCATGTTTGGCCTCACACTGGTCCGACTAACTGCAGACTGAGGATGCACCTCGGCCTCGTCATCCCCAAACATGGCTGCAGGATCCGCTGCACCAACCAGACCAGGTGCTGCTCTCCTCTTCACCTTCGTCCTCCTCTTCACCTCCACCTTCGTCCTCCTCTTCACCTCCACCTTCGTCCTCCTCTTCCTCTTCACCTTCGTCCTCCTCTTCCTCTTCACCTCCACCTTCGTCCTCCTCTTCACCTCCACCTTCGTCCTCCTCTTCCTCTTCACCTCCACCTTCGTCCTCCTCTTCACCTCCACCTTCGTCCTCCTCTTCCTCTTCACCTCCACCTTCGTCCTCCTCTTCACCTCCAGCTTCTACTCTTTTTATTTTTTACAAATCTCATCTTGTCTTTTTCCACCTTCAGATTTTCTGTCCTCTCTTATTCTTTCCCTCTTGCTTGTTGTGTTGGATCAGTTAATGTTCAGTGATAGAATAAATAAAAGTCAGTGTTTCTTCTTCTTCTTCTTCTTCTTCTCCTCTGTGCATCACAGGGAGTGGGAGGAGGGTAAAGTCCTGATCTTCGACGACTCCTTCGAGCACGAGGTTTGGCAGGACGCCGACAGTTACCGCCTCATCTTCATCGTTGACGTCTGGCACCCAGAGTTAACGAAGTACCAGCGCCAGACTCTGAGCGCCATTTAGGAACCGGACGTGACGGAGGACTGCAGACCCGCTGACAATCTGAACTCTTGTCAGAAACACGAGCAGCTGAGTCTGAGAGGAGACAGACAGCGGGATTTTTTTTTTTGCTTCGTTTGTGGATAAACTACTTAAACTGCAGCGGACGAAGGACGAAGGATGGAAAATAAAATTCCAAATGATTCTGGGAAATACTACTGACTTGACATTTCACCAAAAACCACAGGGACACCTGCGGTACTAAGAATCAGGTTCACGGTCCTACATGCAAATCATCTGTGAATATTATGGAAATGTGTTTTTCTAACCCCGGAAACTTTTTGAAACGTTGTCACTTTCAGGTGTTTTGATTTTTCCCAAAGGTACAAAAGTTACTGAGGCTCAAACCCGTTCATAATGAATACGTTTAATTTTGTGTAAGAAACACTAAAGTCTCCTTCATTCCATTACAAAGCTCATCCACATTTTAAGAATGTTGCTGATCTCCGAAAGGTCACGTTAACAAAGAGAGACAGCGTCATTTTAGCTCGACCACTGTGCATTTCTGTGTTCACGCAGCTGGGTTTGAATTTTCTCGTTTTCACAGTAACAAGAAAACGTGAGATTCTATAAAAGAGGATTTATATTTATATAAAAAAATACAACCAGCAAAACAACATGTGTTTGTTTCTTTGTCACAAAGCTCGGATCCAAACGAATGTTTCACTTGGACTTTTGTTTCTCACTCGATGTTTCAACAGTCGTGGAAACCTTAGAGAAGTTTTATTTCAAATTAAAAGTCATAGAAAAACTGAGGGAACACAGAGCCGTTGTTTCAGTGGAGTCACTGTGCAGTTAGATCCAGACTCTAACAGATCACGAGCTCAATGTGGATTCGGAGGCAGAGAGTGAACTGTGATTGGTCGGCTCGTCTTCTCAGTAACTGTTGATCGGCTCCAACTCGAGCTGCTCAGCTTCAGTTGGCTGAAGCTCAAAGAAACTCAAAAAAGAAACAGTGGCGTAGAATCTGTCAGATCAACAAAGACGAACCAGTGAAAACTCTAAATGCTCAGAGAGGTGACCTCCCCACTGTTCTACAGATTCAGAAACTTCCAGGAAGTTTTCTTTTTGAATCAGAGAGGAAACGAACTGAGCCTGAACTGAACCCGACTGGAGCTCGAATATTTGTTTCTCAACTCAACAAACTCAAGACGCCAGCGTGGCCAGACCCGGAAAAGTTTCCGACGTTTTGTCTAAACGCAGGTTAAGCCTGAGCCTGTCGGACTGTCTAGTTTCCACACTCTAGTTAAACCGGGTTTAATCTCAACGCTGTCAGAATAACAAACAGCCGTCATGTTTTATTTGTGGATGTTTCTCATCTCTTTGGAGAAGCTTCATTCTGCAGGTGACAGATGTGACTCACTCACAATGTCTATTAATAATATTCACTCAGGCCTGAGTGAGTGAGCTCTGCTTTTATTTCTCATTTCAGAGTGAATCTCTTCTTTTAATCTCCAGTGTTTCAGACTGATGAAGAGTTAGTTAGCAGCAGTTAAAACTAAGTTGTTTTAGTTTCAGAATCAAATGAAGTTTACGTTCAGAGACATTCAGATCAGCTGCTGCAGTGAATCCACCTCATGATGAGATTTGTCCAGAGATCTGGAACCTTCCTAGTAAGAAAACTTTTTTAATTTCTGCCTCTGGACCAAACAAACGTGAATATTCTGAGAACGAAAACTAAAAGTGGAGAAACAGATTTCTGGTTGTTTTTCGATGCAGCAGCTTTTTAAAAATCGGACTTATTCCAAAATAAAATCGCTGCTGTTAAACACAACACGACCAGGTTGGTGTAAATGTTTAATTCTATACATTCATTGAAAGGAAATACATTACATCACAGTCGAGTGGAGACCAGTGTAGCCCTGATGATGAGTCTAACACAACAAAATCATCACACGCTTCAAGTCACTCTGAGTTTTTATGAATAATCAACTTATGTCCCGAAACGTTTTAGTGAAATCATCAACTTTTTTAATCTATTCCCATGTTTTCAGAAATCTCCTTTATTTCTGTCACAGGACATGAAGATGATTTCACTTCAAATATCTCGAGAGCGACTGGATGAGTGTGCCACTGTTCTTCTTCTTCTTCTTAATAATACAATAAAATACAATCTTCAATAAAAACCAACATTCAGTGCAGGAGGTTCAAGGTGATCGTTTCTTCAGAAAGAACATTTCATCCCGGCAGAAGACCAACAGCTGGTTTACAGTGTGAGACATGTGCAGTGCTTTTATTTTGAAATGCTTGTGCGATGATGGTCTGGCTTGATGTGATTTTGTTGTTTCACATTAAAAGAAAAAAATGGAAAATATTCTTCTACCAACGTGAAGCTGATGTTTCCGCCTCCGTCAGTTTCACACAAGTAGTTTTTATTTAACACTTCAGCCGGTGGAGAAATAACTTAGAATAAAACTGATTTTGATTTTTGATTCACAGCTCAGAAAACTCTGAAGATAAAAACTGGATTTCACCAACAAGGATTTTTAAACCTGGATTCAATCACATCTTCCTCTCTTCAGCTCCACGTCTGGTCTCCAGCGCTCGAGGCCGAACAGAAACAGAACCAGGAACTAAAACAGGCTGAGAGAGCTGACGTTAGTTATTTAGCTCTGTTGCTAATCCTCACGCTACAGAAACTATTTATATCAGCTGTAGTCAGATGATCATTAGTGTGACATCATCATACCTCCCCCAAAGCTTTGTGGGAAAAAAACGTAGAGCATTTGAAACTCGTTTCTACGAAACTACGATGAAACTGATCTCAGTTTAAATTCATCCTTGTTGATGCTTCCAGATCAAAACGTTCCTCAGAGACGAGGTTCTGAGTTTAAATAAAGTTTCTCAGGTTTTCACAGAAAGTTTAGTTGTTGACGTCAGAACAGATGTTGATGACATCACATGGCTCAGAGACAGACTGTGTGTGTGTGTGTGTGTGTGTGTGTGTGTGTGTGTGTGTGTGTGTGTGTTCAGTCCAGGGCCAGCAGTGGTGTGTTGGTCTCTCTGTCGTTCTGTCGGAGAGTTCCTGGTTCCACTGCCGACTGAGACCTGCAGCAGAGAAACATGTTACAGCAGAGTGCCAGCAGGGGGCAGCTCTCCTCCCTCTCTCTCCTCCCTCTCTAAATGTTTTCACCTCTTCATCATCTCCTTGTCTCCTCCTCCTCCTCCTCCTCCACAGTTCTCCCTGACGTGCAGAGCGTCGTACGTCAGCGTGTACTCCGTCTCGTCGTTGTAGTCGGGGCCCAGCAGCGTTCGTGCCCAGATGCCCATGTCGTACGGCGGCATCGACCCACCGAACTCTGATGGCAGACACTCGGGCTGGATGAGCTGGTGCAGCGAGTTCAGGTTGTTACCGTGGAGGAAGATCTGAGGAAGAGGAGGAGACAAAGAAGAGATCAGAGGAAGAAGAGAAAAAGACAAAACAGGAAGAAAAGGAAAAAAGAGTTTTCACCCGTTTCCTGGTCTTGTCTTTGAGGAAGGGTTTGATGATGGTGTACATGGCGTGGATGTACCACGGCTGATTCACAAAGTGGATTCCTCCAAAACGAGCAGGAAAACTGTCCTGAGGATGAAGAGAGAACTCGTCAGTGACGACCAGAGGTCAGAGGTCACACACCGGCCAGAGGTCAGAGGTCACACACCGGCCAGAGGTCAGAGGTCATCTTGGTTTCTACGATGGAGATAATAAATGTGAACTCCTTCATCTCGTGGTGTTTCTACCTGCAGTCCTTCGATGGCGAGTTTGAGGATGTTGGGCGTGAGCTTGGACGCCTGTTTGAAGGAGAAGTTGCTCCAGTCGATGATGAGGACGAAGCCGTTGATCTGGAGCTCGGGGTTTTCAATCAGAACCTCCAGCGAGAGAAGAATCGCTCGCAGGATGTCGATGAACGAGTTCCTGACGGACGGTCGATAAGAGAGAGAGACGCTCCGTCACACCTTAAATACAGCTGTTTTAATCAATGAGAGGACAGTGTGTGTGTGTGTGTGTGTGTGTGTGTGTGTGTGTGTGTGTGTGTGTGTGTGTGTGTGTGTGTGTGTGTGTGTGTGTGTGTGTGTGTTACCTGCTCTGGTCCCAGTTGGAGGCGAACAGGATCAGGATTTTTCGACCATGTTGGTCTGGAGTCTCCAACACACCAGGGAAACCGTCCATCAACGCTCGCTTAATACCAGAGTCATCCACCTGAGACGCACACACACACACACACACACACACACACACATGTTGGAACCAATCAAATCCCAGTAAATAACAACGATGACACAGACATGAAGTTAAAATATCGTGTCACGTGAAGAAACGCTGCGTCCCGTGTTCGGAGCGTGTTGTGATGACCTGACATGTTACCTTGAAGCTCTGGAACATGTCCAGGTTCTGCTGTCGGAACTGGAAGTACTGAGCCAACAGTCGGAACGTCTCCGTCTGGTCAAACTTTCGGGCCCTCAGGAAGCGGAGGATGAAGTCGTCGTCCGTCCGCAGGAAACCGATGTCCGGCCGCGTCACGATCATGTCCCGCACCTGGACGGGAAGAGGACGGAGATAAGAGGACGGAGATAAGAGGACAGAAGACGGAAGAGGACGGAGATAAGAGGACGATAGAAGTTCGTTCATCTGTTTGTAAGTAAAAACTACTGAACTGATTTTTCTGATATTTTGTGGAAGGAATGAAAACGTCAGAGCAGATAAACGAGTGGATCCAGGATTGTGGTCCAGAAGAGGTTTGTTCTCTCGGAGCTTCTTTTAATCTGCTGCTGATTCGTAGTTTTCAAACCTTCGTGTTGTTGCGTGAGAACTGAACTGTGACTTTACGGCCTCATGATGAGGAATCTGGGGCAAAAGGTCAAAGGTCAGTGTGACGTCACACAACTCTAGAACTCAGTGTTTGATTATGACTCGTTTTCTCACAAATGTGCAGTTGGATAAAAAGATGAACTGAACTTTTATACACTTCTCTGGATATTTCTTAAAAGCAGAGGAGCAGATTGTAACCATGGTGACGTGTCGGTGGTGACGCACGTTTTCCAGATTGATGATCTTATTGATTTTCTGTGATTGAAGTTTGAAACGTGAACTAACAGATGTTGGTTGTCTACCTGCTGGATGTCCTGGTGCAGAGTGTCGGGGTTTTCATTCAGCTCTAAACGAGCTTTCTCCGTCGTCTCCGAGCTGAGGCCGGCGTGGAGGTGTGTCATCCTGACGTCCGGCCTCCTGAGGTCTCAGATCAGCAGCTCGATCAGAAAATTCAACTTCTTAGGATCAAACTTCAGTCGATTTAATCTTTGAATCGTCGTCTTTTGAAGTGAAACAATCGTATTTGCTGTCTGAGTCTGAATCGTGTTTTTACTTCACATTCACAAAAGAGTTTGATCTGGTACAGATGTTGTGTCAGTCAGAGACAATCATGGTCGTTTCACAGCTGGATTATTGTGCAGGCGTCAACATCGTCACGGCTGTCTTCTTCTTCTTCTTCTTCTTCTACATCTTCTACATCATCAGAGAAGTCTCAGAGTTTTGGTTGGAAACGTTCGGACTCTTCCAGGTTTTCAGAGTCAAAGTATCAGAGACGTGTGAGACTCAACACGTCTCATCCTCTTTGTCCAAACCTTGTTCTCGTTCAGCGTCTCACAGCTTCCTCCTCCTCCTCAGCAGATTTCAGTTCCAGCTTCATCAGTCGGTGCCGTCGACTTTCCGCTTCGTCATGACGATGCTCGATTACGATGAGTCAGAGGTCAGAGGTCAGTTTAGGCCGCTCAGTCTGGTGAGGGATTCCTCAGACTGAGAGAGAAGAAACACAAACTGTCAGAAGTGAATGAAACTGACCAACAAACTAAACTGACCAACAAACTAAACCAACCACAAACACACACAAGCAAAGCACAGAGACGCTAATCTGTCCGAAGGACTGAATCAACACTAACAACCAAATATACACAAATAACTCAATATACACAAATAACAAAATATACACAAATAACAAAATATACACAAATAACAAAATATACACAAAATATACACAAATAACTAAATATACACAAAATATACACAAATAACAAAATATACACAAATAACTAAATATACACAAAATAACTAAATATACACAAATACTCAGGAGATAATCGAAAAGACAATAAACACTATAAGACGCACAAAATAAATTAAAACCAACCATAAGATTCAGTTTCCCCTCAGGATGAACATTTGGTGAGTTTGTTATTTACGGTCTGTGATTTAAACTCGCGTTAGCATGGAGCAGGTTAGCGTGAAGCTGAGCCTCAAAGAAGTTTACATGCTAACATGCTAACATGATTGTAAACACACATGATGTGAAACAGCAGCTTCTTTAAAAACACGTCACATCTCGTGTTTAACGTGACTGATTCTTTATGGTTCTCATGTTTGCTTAGAGGGGCGGGGTCAAACCATCAGATGACCCCGCCCCCAACATGTTGTCGTCACATCGGTAAATATTTGAATGGATCCTCACTGATGAATGGATGAATGGATGAATGGATTATTGATGAATGGATATTTGTGATGAGCCCTCTGACGGACCTGATGTCCTCACAAGGAGCCAGAGCTGCAGCCTCCTCCTCCTCCTCCTCCTCCTCCTCCTCCTCCTCCTCCTCCTCCTCACAGCGCCTCCTGCTGGTCTGCTGTCACTGTTATTATGGGATGTTTCGATGCTGGATACTCACAGTGCAGAGAGCTGCTATGTGTGCTGGTTGAATCCCGGCCGTGCTGCCTGGCCCGCCGGCCCTCCGGTGCTGATGCTGAGGACGGAGGAGTCCATCGGTGACAAAGACATCCAGGTGGAACGAGACCGGAGGGGCGGAAGAGAAGACAGATCATCAAAATAAAAGTCTGTGCAGGCGACGAAGGCCTGATGCTGTGATGAAGAGGAGGAAGGTGAGGAAGAGGAGGAAGAGGAGGAAGAATCGGACGTTTTCACTTTGAGCTCAGAGGAGACGTCAGGATGCTCCGACACCGTCAAGGTTTCAAAATAAAAAACCACTTCCTGTGTGCACTTTCTAAATAAAATCTGTTTCTGTGAAGTACACGGTGTCAGTAGTACTGGAATAAATACTGACATGTTTGTACACAGAGTAATGATTGATTTAGGAATCCAGCATCATCATCAATCTGAATAAACAGCTCCTCGTGAAATCTAAACATCTTTATAATAGACATAATTAATCCTTATTAATCCCTAAACAAATATCTATCGTTTTATTTTGAAGCCAGACTAGCCGGGTTTCCGGTGTTATTCACGTGAACGCGACTTCAAGCACCTGGAACAACAGCTGTTGGCCGTGCGCGTTCATGAGCCAACCTGGACACATTGTAGGGCGTACACGCGACAGCTGATTCGCACACGCGAGCACACGCACGCACATGCATTAAGGTTAATGTTGAAAAAACGATATTTAAATTATTTTCTTTACATGATCAGATCACACGTGTTTAATATGATTTATATAAATATATATAATGGATCACCTTCATACATATACATATATATATATATATATATGTATATGTATATATATATGAAAGGGATCTTTGGTGTTTTGATTTTAGTTTCATTAGTTCAGTTACAATAATATTATATCACTTGATTTACTGTTTAAAAATATAAACATTATTATTTTCGTTGAATCGTCGGTGATAACTTTAATTTGGAATAATTATCTTTTCACCCACATGCTGGATCATTAAATGAATCGTGTTTAAATATATTTGATTATTTAATATATAGATATAGATATGTATAGTATAAAGATATATATATATGTGTGTGTGTGTGTATTTATATACAATCTATGGTTTAAATTTAAAGACCTTTTGAGAGCTTTTATTGTGGAGGCGGACAGTGTCCTGCGCATCATCTGTAAGCTTCCTGTGACGTCACCGAGCGACGCGTCTCATTTCTTGTTCTGGAAAGTTATCGTCTGTTGGCCCCGCCCCTCCGCTCCGTGCTAACGTTAGCTCCGCTGCTTGTCACGAGTCGGTCCCGGACACAGAGTCGATTAATCGAAGCATCGTCATGGATCGAACAGGAGTCGCGTCAGAAACACGGAAGGTCAGAGACTCTTGGTTTTTACTGTCGCCTTCTGTTTCTCCGGCGAGCTGCTAATGCTAGTGCTAAAGCTAACTGCGATCCAACATGGCCGCGACTCCCTGAAGATGTTTGTTTGATCTAAAGACAAAAGGTTTTTATTCTGCCGCTGAAGTGTGTGTGTGTGTGTGTGTGTGTGTGTGTGTGTGTGTGTGTGTGTGTGTGTGTGTGTGTGTGTGAGTGTGTGTGTGTGTCAGTGTGTGTGTCAGAGTCAGAGCTATGTTGTGAGTCAGAACTATGCTGTGTGTGTTGTCTTTGTTGTGTTTGTTGTGTATGGTGTGTGTGTTGTGTGTCAGAACTATGCTGTGTGTGTTGTGTTTGTTGTGTGTGTTGTGAGTCAGAACTATGTTGTGAGTCATCGTCTTTATTTTCCTTCCACGTGTCTCAGTGTAAACTAGTTTTTTTAATCATAGATTAAATCTTCTTATTGAATCTTATTGTGACTCTGCGATCATTTATATATAAATGATAATTGATAATAATGATAAATGATAATTATTATTTATATATAAATAATAATTATTATGAATTTAAAAGCTCCTACATGTGGGTGGAGCCTAAACTCACGTCAGCACAACCTCAACTGAGACATGTCTGAACAAGTCTCTGCTCTTTCTATTATCTTCTGTTCTATATAATCTATATATTCTTATTCTATTATGTTCTATATAATATTATAATCTATATATTCTTATTATGTTCTGTTCTATATAATCTATATATTCTTATTATGTTCTGTTATATATAATCGATATATTCTTATTATGTTCTGTTATATTTAATCTATAAATTCTTATTATTTTCTGTTCTAAATAATCTATATGTTCTTATTCTATAATATTATAATCTATATATTCTTATTCTGTTCTGTTCTATATAATCTATATATTCTTATTCTATTATGTTATATATAATATTATAATCTATAAATTCTTATTATGTTCTGTTCTATATCATCTATATGTTCTCATTATGTTCTTGGATCTCCAGACACGATCCAAAGTGTAATAAACAGGAGAGAAAGACTGAACACGTGAAAAAAGAATCAAAAGAAAAGAGCTCTAAGTGATCGAGAGCTGCTGTAACATGCTGCCACAAGGAGGCGCCATCTTCTCTTCTTTATTCACTGTTCCTTTGGAACATTATATTCACCTATTCCCTGTGTGTGTGTGTGTGTGTGTGTGTGTGTGTGTGTGTGTGTGTGTGTGTGTGTGTGTGTGTGTGTGTGTGTGTGTGTGTGTGTGTGTGTGTGGCAGAGCCCGTGGGGTTCGGTGGCCCCGGCAGCTCCGGCCTGTTCTCTGGCTGATGTGATGAGCGAGCAGCTGGCCAAACAGCTGGATGAGGAGGACGCCACCTTCCCTGCGCTCACTGAGTGAGTTCTCAACATCTGTGAGTTTGATAAAACACCTGCAGGTTCATCACAATGTGAAAATCGTGAACAGTTTTCATTGTGTTTCTCAGACCGGGAGCAGATCTGCTGTCGTCGGGTGATGCTCCTGAAACCACCAGTGACCTGATGCTCGCCAAGATGCTGCAGATGCAGTTCGACCGTGAGTTTGATGATCAGCTGCGCCGCGAGGAGAAGAAGTTCAATGGAGACAGTAAAGGTAGAAACCCAATAATTTGAGATTAGAATACAGTTTTATTACATTAAAACAGATTAAAATGTTCTTTAAGAGTCTCTGTTTAATGTCTCATGTCCAGTGTCCATCTCCTTTGAGAACTACCGCATGGTTCATCCATATGAGGACAGCGGCAGCTCAGAGGACGAGGTGGACTGGCAGGACACGAGACACGACCCCTACAGAGCAGGTAACTGCAGCAGGTTGACTAAATGAACGTAAGTCTGGACGTGTTCCTGAAATGTTCTGGAGGTTCTGTATGTGAGAACAAAAACGTCTGAGTCAGTTGCTCCGTAAATGTTCTGCAACTTGTCCTGAAAAATGTCAGAGTGAGTCCATGTGAGGAAACAGTGGGAAAATGTGGGGAAACTTCACAGTGAGCGAGAGCTGCTGCTTCACAGGAGAAACAGGAACCACAGGAAATGTCCAGACAACATTTTACAGAGTTCATGTGTGAAAACAGTGAAAGTGGGAGATCAGGGTTTAAATGCTTGAGTTGTTGGTGACGTGTGAGTGTGTGTGTGTGATACAGATAAGCCTCAGACGACGCCGCGTAGAGGATTCGTTGGAAAAGGCAAAAACATCACGACCAAACATGACGAGGTGACCTGTGGTCGTAAGAACACTGCGCGCATGGACAACGTAAGACAACGTCATGTTTTCTCAAACTCTTCACATTCATGTTTATTAACATTTAAATATTCACAGGTTCCGAAAACATATGAATTTATATCAGTGTTTTTTTTATTGAAAGCCTGAACGTGTTTTAAAGAGAAATGTACATATGAAGTTTAAACTTGTGTCTTATCAAAGTCAAATCATTATTTAATCTAAACAGGAAGTCACTTTGGTTGAGAGAGTTTTCTCCTTTGTGTTCATGATGGTTTTAAATATTTATTTGTTCTTTCTGTCGACATGTTCGTGCTTCATCAAAGAGAAAGTGTTTGCGATAATTTCATAAGTCCCCCCCCCCTCCAGTTTGCTCCTGAGGTCCATGTCGGCGACGGCCTGGGGATGGACCTGAAGTTGCCCAATCAGGTGTTTAACGCTCTGAAGCAGCACTGCTACAGCGAGCAGAAGCGCAGCGCCAGGCTGCACGAGAAGAAGGAGCACTCCACCGCCGTAAGAACAGACTCAGAAAAACAAACATCATAACAAGCTGTTCTTCTTCAACACAAACCTCCGTCCTCTCTCCACAGGAACAAGCCGTGGACCCTCGCACTCGTCTGCTCATGTATAAGATGGTGAACACTGGCGTGCTGGAAAACATCAACGGCTGCATCAGCACGGGTAAAGAGTCCGTCGTCTTCCACGCCGACGGAGGGAGGTGAGTGGGTACAGAGGGGGAGGGAGGAGCATCGGAGACACTGTAAATAAAGATGGACGATGTGACGGCTCTGCGTGTTCGTGTTTCAGCCTGGAGGAGGAGCCGGTGCCGGACGAGGTGGTGCTGAAGGTGTTTAAAACGACGCTCAATGAATTCAAGAACAGAGACCGCTACATCAAAGACGACTATCGCTTCATAGATCGATTCAGCAAACTGAACCCTCGCAAAATCATCAGGATGTGGGCCGAGAAGGAGATGCACAACCTGGTCAGGTAACGTCTGCGGAGATTCAGTGTCTCTTTAATAATTCATCTTAAGATTATTCATTGCTCAGCAGGTTTCAGACCTCGCGTCAGTTTCTTTGGAGAATCCAGCGAGGTTCCTGTTAATCGGTTAAAAGGGCCAGAAAAGTTCTGATACGATTGGTCAACTGCTTCCAGCGCGTGTCGTAGATGTCAGGTGTTAACGGAGCAGCGAACAGTTGCCATAGAGACGCAGAGATGTGTTGACGTTCGCTTGTTGGTTCTCAGGATGAAGAAGGCGGAGATTCCCTGTCCGGAGGTGGTGCTGCTGAAGAAACACATCCTGGTGATGTCGTTCATCGGTAAAGACCACGTTCCTGCTCCCAAACTCAAAGACGCCATGTTGGGTTCAGAGGACATGAAGAACGCCTACTACCAGGTTCTACACGTATGTACACTGACAGGAAGTCCACTTGTTCTGACACGTGTAGACACGGTTTGTACGACTGAGGATAATGAGTCGGTTGTTTGAAAAAGCAACAGTTCAGGTTAAAGGTTTAATAAATAACTCGTTCCTGATAAATGGAATCGATCAGCTGCTGGTGAATAAATGTTGCATGATGATGTTTTCTGTGTTTGATCGTTTCTCTGCAGATGATGCAGCAGTTGTTTCAGGAGTGTAATCTGGTTCATGCTGATCTCAGTGAATACAACATGCTGTGGCACGAGGGGAAGGTGAAACTCTTCTTTTGTTCCTACAGATTTCTGTCCATCTCTCCATCATCTCTCTTTCCTCCTCTTGGTTCAGCTGCTTTTCTTTCTCTCTCTCATTTTCTTCCTGTGCTCTGACTCGCTCCATCGTTTTTCTCTTTCCCTCTGTTCCTTACATCTCCCAGCTTCCTCTCCTCCTTCCGTCTTTTAATCTACTTCCACTCTTCCTGTCGTTGCTTCTGTCTATCCCTCCATACTGCTGTCGTTATCATTAACGTGTCTCGTCCAGGAGAGTCGGACCTGTGAGTGCGTGAAGGTGACCTGTCACTTTACATCTTTCCTTCCTCTCTTCCTGTCTTCATCTTTCTTTCTTTTATCTGGTCTCACTTGTTCAGTTTTCTCGTTAATTCATTCCTCTCGGTGGGTTTCGTGCAGGTGTGGTTGATCGACGTCAGTCAGTCCGTGGAGCCCACTCACCCTCACGGTCTGGAGTTCCTCTTCAGAGACTGCAGGAACGTCTCCACGGTAACGGCTGCTCTCCGATCTGTGTGTGTCAGGATGAGTCTGTCAGAACGTTTGAGCAGGAAACATCACAGAGAAATTAAATGTCTTTAAAAGTCAGAAAATATTGAATCTGATCTGGTTCAAGTTCAGCGAAAATTATACTTTTTTATGAATTAGTTTGTCCTTAATTATTTGTCTTTCATAAAATAGATTAGGAATGAATCATTAGTAAAATCTCTGTCAGGATTTAACTGGTGCTTATTATTGATTAACTTAAAGGCCTGTCCGCCAATCAGGTTCAACTTCGTCTGGTTCGTCAGTTTAATCAGAAACTGTCACAAAGAGACGAGTCATGTTGCCAAAAGTCTTGAGTCATGGTTACGTGTTGTTTGTCTGGAACCAAACAAAAAGGCAAGTGTGTGTGTGTGTGTGTGTGTGTGTGTGTGTGTGTGTGTGTGTGTGTGTGTGTGTGTGTTTGTGTGTGTGTTTGTGTGTGTGTGTGTGTGTTTGTGTGTGTGTGTGTGTGTGTGTGTGTGTGTGTGTGTGTGTGTGTGTGTGTGTACGTTCCAGTTCTTCCAGAAGAGAGGAGTGAGTGAGGCGATGAGTGTTTACGAGCTTTTCAACATCGTCACTGGACTGAACATCCCGGTCGGTGCTGAAGACGACGCTGAATTCATCGCAGAGGTAACAAAGAGACAGACACACACACCAAAGACACAGAGACAGACACACACACACTTCACTCACCTGTGACTGTTATTTATTCCAGAAAGCGTGTTTAAACTGTTGATTTCCCATCATGCTTCTCTCTGACAGATTGTGGCGTTGGAGAAGAGGAACGAGGATCACGTGCAGAGACGAGGGAAGAAAACCTTCCCCATCGACTCTGAAGACGTCAGCCCGCCTTCAAGCCCCGGGGCAGCTGACTAACGCTCGCCCGGCTCGCTCTGTCTTCATGATGTTGCCATGTTGAAAACGCTGGAAGAAGACAAACGGAGGACGCTTGTGCCACACCCCCTCCACCAACCAACTGCTTCCTGTAAACATGCAGGGTGGAGCGCCTCCTCCTGGCTGCAGGAGGACTGATTGGACCCAGGTGGATGTTGAAGTCGGAGCGTCCGGGCGGCTGTGAGCCTCCTGCAGAGTTTGCTCATATTTGCTCAAACTGACTTCAGTCAGAATCGTTTATTATTAAAAGCTTCGTTCAAAAACTGAGATTTATTTGAAGTTCTCGTGGAGAAGTTCTCAGGATGAAGCAACCCTCGAAATTATTGATATTATTCTTTGGGTTGATGATACAAGAACGACATGTCGGGTTTGAATATTTGACGTAGGCTCAGTGAGTTTAAAGAGCGAGCAGCGAGAAGAATGAGATCAAACAGGATTGAAGGAGTGAAATTGATGAACAGTTTTATAAAGTGAATTAATCCTCAAAGAGAAAATCGAAACACTAAATGGAAAATGTGGTTAAATATAAAGTTCTGATGCTGCTTTTAAAAACAAAGTCTTTATTCTTGATCCATCATTTTTTCTGTTTCTCTCCTCATCCTCGTCTCATAAAGTCCGTCAGGCTGCGTGTTGTTACCATGACGACAAACACTGGTGAGCTCATTGGCAACAGGTCGAAGAACAACATTCGTTCAACACAACACGAGGTTAAATAAAAATAATTCAGACAAAATACAGTTTGTTGAAAAATCAAGTATTATTCAAATCAAGGATCATTTTATCATAGAAGTTAAATCTGATTATTAATGAGACGTCTGATTTCAGTTCTGAGCTTCAGTTCCACCTTTGATTTTAAATGTCTGTATTAAAACCTTAAGAAAACTATAAACTGACCTGAAATAATTCAGCAGCAACATGTCGGGAATGTGGGAGATTATTTTAGACGACGGAAACATTTTGGTGACACGTGAAACTAAAGAGTCAAACATGAGTGAAGCAGTTCTGAGCTTCGAGTCATTTTAATGTAAACGACGAAGGTTTAAATTTGATCACAGACGAACGTGTGTTTGACTTTAATAGATAAAAATGTTATTTGATGATGTCACATGCTGTTGGTTTGATGATGTCATGAATTATTCACAATAAAAAGAGACGAAGAAGACAGTTGGTGTTTTTAATGATTCAAATCAAACACTGGTAATAATCACGTTCACTCATGGTTTGTCACGTGGTGGTTTGTCACGGACAGTCTCAACACGTGATAATCAGTCTGTCACGTGATTGGACTCGGGACTTCCTACCAGAAGCTTTCAAAATAATAGGACCGTACAATATCAAGCACGCTGGCACCATGAACACAACTGCAATGTGTCTCTCCTCTGGGCTAAAGTCTGACTTTATAAGATTAAATGTCAGATTCTGATCATTTATATTCGTATTTATTTGTCTTCCGAATATCAATTCATACCAAAATAATGATAAACAATTCTTTCTGGATTTATTCTGAAGGATGAAACCGGAAAATTCAGGTCACATCCGGTCGTCGTGCCCCGGCTAACAGAAGCTAACCGGACCGAGGCTGTGACCCGCCGACAGGTGTGAAGAGGCGGCGGCAGGTGTGAAGAGGCGGCGGCAGGTGTGGAGATGATGGGGGAACATTACCTGGAGCTGTGCGAACATCCGGTGCAGTTTGAAAACGCGTCCAGCGTCAACAACGTCTTCTTCGACGAGGCTAACAAACAGGTCAGCTAGTTAGCATCGCTAACAGGGCTAGCTAACGGGGCTAGCTAACAGGGCTAGCTAACGGGGCTAGCTAACTAACCGAGTTCAAATCGATTTGACTGTTTCAGTCAAATCAGTTTTATTGTGGAATTAGTTTCTTCTAAAAGAATCGATCCGTTCATGTTTATTGTGTCTGTGTGTGTGTCTGTCTGTGTGTGTGTGTGTGTGTGTCTTTGTTTGTTTGTTTGTGTGTGTGTGTGTGTGTGTCTGTCTGTCTGTCTGTCTGTCTGTCTGTGTGTCTTTGTTTGTTTGTGTGTGTGTGTGTGTGTGTCTGTCTGTCTGTGTGTCTATGTGTGTGTGTGTGTCTGTCTGTCTGTCTGTGTGTGTGTGTGTGTCTGTTAGTTGTTTTTACACTGAAATACTATTTATTATTATTATTGTTATTAGTTAAATTGAGTTTTCATGGTTTGTGGATGTTTAATGAAGACGTGTTGAACGATGACGTAGTTAACGTGGAAACTTTTGCCCTGTGTTGTGGCTGCAGGTGTTTGCGGTGCGTTCAGGTGGAGCCACTGGTGTGGTCGTCAAAGGTCCAGATGACAAGAGCAGCGTTGCCTTCAGGTGCGTTAACTTCTGCTGGAAACTAGACTACTTAGTTCGGATCTGTCACAATCCACAAACACTTATCATGTAAAACCTCAGTCTTAACAGTAACTGGTAAATCAAGTCCTCTGATTAATGGAGTCGGAGGACACGAAAATGATTCACACAAGGAATCATGTTGGTCTGTTTTTCTGCTCAGGATGGACGATAAAGGAGAAGTGAAGTGCATCAAGTTTTCTATTGGAAATAAAATCTTGGCCGTACAGAGAACGTCAAAATCTGTGGTGAGTTCTTCTAAATCAAACTGATGATGTTTTCTCAGAGGTTATAAAGTCATTAAGTCCTCGTGTGAACTCTTCCTTCATTGAAAGATCGTTCCTGTCGTAACGTTGGTTTATTAATTACGAATCTTTCCTCCTGAACGACGAGCGCAGAGTTAATTCACTTTTGATTTTATTTGTAGGATTTCATCAACTTCATACCCGACTATCCTCACACAGAGTTCACCCAGGAATGTAAGGTATGTCACACGTGTAGTCTTCAGATAAGAAGAAGTTCAGCTGTGAGGAGAGAGCTGGAGTTTGTGTCGCAACTGACAAAGAATCTGAATAAATTTCAACGCTCTGTGACGGAGCTTTGCTGAGTTGTAAATAAACAGCATTTGTGTTTCCTGTAGACGAAGAACGCCAGCGTGTTGGGTTTCTGTTGGACCAACTGGAATGAGATTGTCTACATCACCGACCAAGGAATCGAGTTTTACCAGGTATTCTGACTCCACCTCAGAACTCACACAATGAGAGTGGAGTGTGGACGTTGACGGTTGTGACGCTGTGTGTGTGTTCAGGTGTTTCCAGACAAGCGCAGTCTGAAGCTGCTGAAGAGTCAGAGCATTAATGTGAACTGGTATCAGTACTGTCCAGAGACGGCTGTCATCCTGCTGTCCACCACCGTGCAGGGAAACATCCTGCAGCCCTTCGCCTTCAGGGTGAGAACAGTCCAAACACTCGTTCGTTTCATGTTTAGGTTGTTCCAGATACCGAATCTTACTCAAATGTTTAATCTTCAGATTTTAAAACCAAATCGACCTGTGTTTCATTTTCATCCTCGTTTGTGTCAACAGAACGCGACCATGTCGAAAATGTCCAAGTTTGAGATTGAGCTGCCGGTCGTCCCCAAACCCGCCAAACTCAGCCTGTCGGAGAGAGACATTGCCATGGCAACAATGTAAGCTGCTGCCTGAGCTTCAACCTGTTTGTGTTGGATCAGTTTGTCGTTTCACTGACGGCGCCCCCTCTCTGTGTGTAGTTATGGTCAGCTGTATGTGATGTATCTGAAGCATCACTCGAGAACAGCCAACAGTCCGAGTGCAGAGGTGGTGCTGTATCACTTACCAAGGTAACGCACACACGCACACACACACATTGGTCACATTCATGTTTGTGAGGGACGCGTGTCCAGCTGCATGATATATAACGTGTGTTCAGGGAGGGGGCGTGTAAAAAGAGTCACGTGTTGAAGCTGAACACGACGGGGAAGTTTGCTCTGAACATCGTAGACAACCTGGTGGTCGTTCATCATCAGAGCTCTCAGGTCAGTTTGTCTCCATCAACTTCATCGTGTGGTTTAACTGTAGGAGTGTGTTATTTACAGTGTGTGTGTGTGTGTGTGTGTGTCTCAGACGTCTCTGATCTTCGACATCAAGCTGAAGGAGCCTGAATGTGCCGTCAACACACACCAGCCCGTCCTACCTGCTCGCTCCATACACCCCTACAGGATACCGCTGTCAGGTAAACACACTCTGATGTTTATTGTGGACGTCTTTAGCGCCCCCCAGAGGAGCCGCTTGTTGCATGTTCGAGACATGTTCATGTCTTACTGACCAGGCGGTTTTATTATCAGGATCAAAAATGTTTTGTCACCTGTTACCTTCACTGTAATGATAATCCAGTCTGATGGGGGCGCTAGAGTTTGTAGCTCCTCTTTGTTCTGAGTCTCTCTTGTCTCTCTCTCGTCTCTTCTCTTCAGGTCCTGCTGTCGTTCCCTCTCAGCCTCCAGTTCCCTGTCAGCTCTGTATCCTTTAACGTCCAGCGCACGTTTAGTTTGATGTTTCGACTTTTACTCGTTTAAAATCATTTCACGTTGATTTTTCATTATGTTTTATTGTTGACATTGACCTCAACCATCAGTCCAGACTCTTCCTCCTGGAGCGTCTTCCAGCCTGACATCATCATCAGTGCCAGTGAAGGTGTGACTCACACACACACACACTCACTCAGTAATAACTCTCCAGTCAAACAGTCACATGTTTGATTCCTCATATTTACGTGTCTGGTAAAAACATGAAGGTATGGAGGAACTGTCGTGGGTCGTTTACAGGTCGACCGCCTGATCTCTGTTGCCGAGCTCTTCTCGACACCACCCTCACCTACGTCTGTGGATTGAACCACTGAATGGGACAGCGTAGTTTCCTGTGCACCGGTCGCTAACTGTCAGAACGTAAAGTCTAAGAGAGGAAGTTAGAAATTCCAGAAGCTTTCTGATTGGACACAGAACGAGTAAACGCTCATCTCAAAAAGTAAAAAGAGTTCATAGTAACTCACGGAGAGTTAAGAAGTTCATGTTTCTCTGTTTAGAATCTTTAGGATCAATGAGTTTTATTGATGAGAGAACGTGTGTGTGTGTGTGTGTGTTAGGTTACCTGTGGTACCTGCAGGTGAAGCTGCCTCCAACAGTAAACCTGCTGCAGGACAAAGGCAAACTGATGGACTTCCTGTTACGACGCAGAGACTGCAAGATGGTCATCCTGTCCGTCTGCTCGCAGAGTACGTCCCTCTGTTATCTGACAGTTTCATATGTTTTTATTTCACAGAGCGAAACAGAGAAACTGCAGCAGCGAGTTCACATAAATCACAACAACAACGAGACAGGAGACAAACGATTCGATAATAAATACAAGTTAACAGGACAAACAAAACTTCAATACATCAGCACGTGTTAGTGTTTAGTTTGTTAGACAAAAGGTTAAAGGTGTAAAATGTTGCTGATGACGTTGAACGATTCTCTCGTCAGTCCTGGAGGCCGGAGAGAAGGGAAGTCTCCCTGTGGTGGCGACTGTGTTCGACAAACTCAACCAGGTGTACAAAGAATATCTGGAGGCGGAGCAGAGCTACACTGTGGTGAGCGAGTCGTGACGCGTCAGCTCTCGAGCTTTTAAAACCGCATCAGCTTCACTCGTGGGTTTTTATGTGATGTGAGTTGATTTGAAAGTGTTGTCGTGTGTTTGAAGGCGATGGAGTCCGGCCCGAGTCGAGGCAGTGCCGCTCAGAAACGTCCCGTGAGAAC
The DNA here is from genome assembly GCF_024713975.1 of Paralichthys olivaceus. Classification (NCBI taxonomy): domain Eukaryota; kingdom Metazoa; phylum Chordata; class Actinopteri; order Pleuronectiformes; family Paralichthyidae; genus Paralichthys; species Paralichthys olivaceus. The sequence goes on from NC_091109.1 coordinate 17,923,059, forward strand.
TCAGGCCGTCATCGACCAATCAGACATGTACACACACGTCCTGTCATCGTTCACCGAGAGGAAGGTATATACACACACACACACACACACACACACACACACACACACACACACACACCAATATAAACACATTTTAAAAAAAAGATTCTGTTTTTGTGTTCTCTTCAGGACGTGTCTCATAAGTTCATCATCGCGGTGCTGATGGAGTACATTCGCTCTCTGAACCAGTTCCAAATCACCGTTCAGGTAAAAGTGAACCTGACGCTCACATTAACGTTAACGTCCGGCTTCAGTAACTTCCTGTCTTGTGTGTGTTGCAGCATTACTTGTACGAGCTGGTGATTAAAACTCTGGTGCAGCACAACCTCTTCTACATGTTGCATCAGTTCCTCCAGTATCACGTCCTCAGTGACTCCAAACCACTGGTCAGTTCAAACTACACACTTTCTTTGATTCCGTGGTGCAGATACAGAGGAGGTGCATGATGGGAAATGTAGGATTTAGTGTTTTTTAGTTTATATATGGGACCAAAAATCTTTAAAGAAATTAAAAGTAAAATGCTGGGCAGCTGATTTAGGTAAAGGACAATCTCTCTGTTTCCCTCGCTGACCGTCTCTGTCTCTCTCTTTATGTCTTTATCTCTGTCTGCTGTCTCTAAATATCTCTTTTTATCCCCCTTTTTATCTCTCTTTATTTCTCTTATGTCCTTATATCTCTCTTGCTCTAATTGCCTTTTTCTCTTATCTCTCGCCTCCTCTCTTTTTTTTCTTATCTTTATCTTATCTCTCTTTTTATCTCTTATCTCTCTTTATGTCCTTATCTCTGTCTGCTGTCTCTAAATATCTCTTTTTATCTCTCTTTATTTCTCTTATGTCCTTATCTCTTTTTATCTAAAACTATCTCGTTATCTCTTATTATCTCTTATATCTCTCATCTCTTCATCTTTTATTTCTAATCACCTGTCTTTATCTTTATATCTCTGTCTCTTATTATCTCTAATTATCTCTTTGTCTTTATCTCTCTCTCTCTTATCTCTAATTATATCATATTATCTCTTTGTATCTCTAACTATCTCTCATCTCTTGTTGTTTTATCTCTCTTAATCTTTCTTTATCTCTTATTTTTCTTTATCTCTAATTATATATCTTACTATGTCTCATCATCTCTTAAGATCTCTCTTAATCTGTTATCTCTCCTTAGCTGTATATCTCCCTCTCTTATTATCTCGCTTTATCATTTATCGCTCTGTCTCTTATCTCTAATTATATATTATCTCTCTTTATCTCCTTTCTCTCCTTATGTTTTATCTCCCCTAATCTCTTAAATCTTTCTTTATGTCTTAATCTCTGTCTATCTCTAAATATCCCTCTTTATATCTCTCTATCTTTCTCCTCATCTCTTTTTATCTCACTATCTCTATTGTCTGTCTTTATCTCTTATCTCTCGTTATCTCTTCTCTCTTTATTTATCTTTATCTCTGTCTGCTGTCTCTCTAATTGTCTAATCTGATCTCTCTTTACCTCGAATTATCTCGCTTTATCTCTCTAATTAAATCTTTCTTTATATCTCATTTCTTTTTTTTGTCTTTATCTCTTATATCTTATGATCTCTCTTTATCTCTGTCTGCTGTCTCTAAATATCTCTAATTATCCCTCTTTATATCTATCTCTTTTTTTGTCCTTATCTCTCCCTGTCTCTGTTTCTCTATTTGTCTTTATCTCTAATTATCTGTTATGTCTCTTATCTCTCTTTATCTCTGTCTGCTATCTCTCTTATTATCTCTAATTATACCTCTTATCTCTAATAATTGCATTGTATCTCTATTATCTCGTCTTTATCTCTTATATCTCTCTGTCTCTCATCTCTCTTCATCTTTTACCTCTAATTATCTTTCTTTACCTCTAATTACCTTGCTGTATCTTGTAGCTCTCTTTGTCTTTCTCTCTCTCTTATCTCTCGTTATGTCTCTATCTCTTATCTAGCTCTCTCTCTCTACTCTCCCTCTCTCTCTTATCTCTAATTATCTCTTATCTAGCTCTCTGTCTCTACTCTCTCTCTCTAATTATCTCTTATCTCTGTCTCTCTACTCTCTAATTAGCTCTTTATCGTCTCTCTCAGGTTGTTTTCTAACGTCTCTTTGGTTTCAGGCCTGTCTGCTTCTGTCTCTGGAGAGCACATATCCTCCTGCTCACCAGCTCTCACTCGACATGTTGAAGGTATCGAACACAAAACAATAAAACACAAACACTGTCAGTTTGAATCTCAGTTTGTTCACAGTTTGTGTGTTTTCAGCGTCTGTCCACGGCCAACGACGAGATCGTGGAGGTTCTGTTGTCCAAGCAGCAGGTTCTAGGAGCGCTCCGGTTCATCCGCAGCGTCGGTACGATGAGTTGACTTCATCTACATCCAGTGAAATGAAGACTTCCACTGGTCGTCTACGCTGTGACTGTTATATGAAAAGTATGATTGCTCCTGTTAACACTGACGTGAACTGACTGTGCAGGTGGACACGACAACGTGTCGGCGAGGAAGTTTCTGGACGCAGCGCGACAAACTGGAGACCAGATGTTGTTCTACACCGTGTTCAGATCGTTTCAGCAGAGAAACCAACGGCTGAGAGGAAGTCCTGGATTTAACCCTGGTCAGAGCACGCACACACACACACACACACACACACAGAACGTCTTGACGGAAGTCTTTCACATTTTGGCACAAACAGATACTCAGGGATAAACTGTATAAAAGTTTTCACAGGCTCTAGATTGCTCTAAAACTGAAAATGATATTTTAAAAAAACTAAAAGATGTAAAAATATTAAAAGATGTCCACATCGTAAAAGAAGAGGATCAAAAGCTTCTAAACTTAAATGAAGGTATATTAATGTTAACATCTTTAAAAGCATGCTCTAAAACAGTTTAACTGTTAAAATCTAGAAAACATGCTCTAAAACAGTTTAAGTGTTAAAATCTAGAAAACATGCTCCAATGAAGGCAAAGAAAATGTCCAAATCTAGAAATATATGCACTAAAACAGTAAAAAAAAAAAGTAAAAATCCGTAAAAATTGGGATCTAATGAAGGTATATTAACGTTAAAATCTTTAAAAGCATGCTCTAAAACAGTTTAAGAAATGACATTTCTCCACCATTTTTGAGCAAATTTTTCTAGATTTGGACATTTTCTTTGCCTTCATTGGAAAATGTTTTCAAGATTTTAACACTTAAACTGTTTTAGAGCATGTGTTTCTCGATTTAAACATTAATATACCTTCATTAGATCCCACTTTTTACAGATTTTAACACTTTTTTTACTGTTGTAGTGCATACTTTTCTAGATTTTGACATTTCTCCACCATTTCAGAGCATACTTTTCTAGATTTTGACATTTTATATGCCTTCATTGGAAAATGTTTTCTAGATTTTAACTCTTAAACTGTTTTAGGGCATGCTTTTCTAGATTTTGACATTTCTTTACCATTTTAAAGCACATTTTCTAGATTTTAACATTTCTGCCTTCTTTAGATCTTACTTTTCTAGATCCTAACTTTTATACCCTTTCAGAGCTTATTCTTCTAGATTTTTATTTCTATGCCTTTATTAAAGCATGATTTTCTAGATTTAAAATTCTCTGCACCTTTCTAGATCTTACTTTTTCTAGTTTTTAACACTAATGCCATTTTTGGAAAATGTTTTCTAGATTTTAACTCTTAAACTGTTTTAGAGCATGCGTTTTAAAGGTGTTAACATTAATATACCTTCATTAGATCCCACTTTTTACTGATTTTAACACTTTTTTTACTGTTGTAGTGCATACTTTTCTAGATTTTGACATTTCAGAGCATACTTTTCTAGATTTTGACATTTCTCCACCATTTTTGAGCAATTTTTTTCTAGATTTTGACATTTTCTTTGCCTTCATTGGAGCATGTTTTCTAGATTTTAACTCTTAAACTGTTTTAGAGCATGCTTTTAAAGATGTTAACGTTAATATACCTTCATTAGATCTCACTTTGTACCGATTTTAACATTTTTTATTTTACGGTTTTAGTGCATACTTTTCTAGATTTTGACATTTCTCCATCCATTTTTGAGCTAATATTGGTAAAAAGTGGGATCTAATGAAGGTATATTAACGTTAACATCTTTAAAAGCATGCTCTAAAACAGTTTAAGTGTTAAAATCTAGAAAACATGCTCCAATGAAGGCAAAGAAAATGTCAAAATCTAGAAAAGTATGCTCTGAAATGGTGGAGAAATGTCAAAATCTAGAAAAGTATGCTCTGAAATGTCAAAATCTAGAAAAGTATGCACCACAACAGTAAAAAAAAAAGTGTTAAAATCGGTAAAAAGTGAGATCTAATGAAGGTATATTAATGTTAACATCTTTAAAAAGCATGCTCTAAAACAGTTTAAGTGTTAAAATCTAGAAAACATTCTCAACTAAGGCAAAGAAAATGTCGAAATCTAGAAAAGTATGCTCTGAAATGTCAAAATCTAGAAAAGTATGCACTACAACAGTAAAAAAAAAAGTGTTAAAATCCATAAAAAGTGGGATCTAATGAAGGTATATTAATGTTAAAATCGAGAAACGCAAGCTCTAAAACAGTTTAAGAGTTAAAATCTAGAAAACATGCTCCAATGAAGGCAAAAAAATGTCAAAATCTAGAAAAATATACTCTGAAATGGTGGATAAATGTCAAAATCTAGAAAAAAATTGCTCAAAAATGGTGGAGAAATGTCAAAATCTAGAAAAGTATGCTCTGAAATGTCAAAATCTAGAAAAGTATGCACTAAAACAGTAAAAAAAAAGTGTTAAAATCCGTAAAAAGTGGGATCTAATGAAGGTATATTAATGTTAACATCTTTAAAAGCATGCTCTAAAACAGTTTAAGAGTAAAAATCTAGAAAACATGCTCCAATGAAGGCAAAAAAAATGGTGGAGAAATGTCAAAATCTAGAAAAGTATGCTCTGAAATGGTGGAGAAATGTCAAAATCTAGAAAAGTATGCTCTGAAATGTCAAAATCTAGAAAAATATGCACTACAACAGTAAAAAAAAAAGTGTTAAAATCCGTAAAAAGTGGGATCTAATGAAGGTATATTAATGTTAACATCTTTAAAAAGCATGCTCTAAAACAGTTTAAGAGTTAAAATCTAGAAAACATGCTCCAATGAAGGCAAAAAAAATGTCAAAATCTAGAAAAACAATTGCTCTGAAATGGTGGAGAAATGTCAAAATCTAGAAAGGAATGCTCTGAAATGTCAAAATCTAGAAAAGTATGCTCTGAAATGTCAAAATCTAGAAAAGTATGCACTAAAACAGTAAAAAAAAAAGTGTTAAAATCCGTAAAAAGTGGGATCTAATGAAGGTATATTAACGTTAACATCTTTAAAAAGCATGCTCTAAAACAGTTTAAGAGTTAAAATCTAGAAAACATGCTCCAATGAAGGCAAAAAAAATGTCAAAATCTAGAAAAAAAATTGCTCTGAAATGGTGGAGAAATGTCAAAATCTAGAAAGGAATGCTCTGAAATGTCAAAATCTAGAAAAGTATGCTCTGAAATGTCAAAATCTAGAAAAGTATGCACTAAAACAGTAAAAAAAAAAGTGTTAAAATCCGTAAAAAGTGGGATCTAATGAAGGTATATTAACGTTAACATCTTTAAAAGCATGCTCTAAAACAGTTTAAGAGTTAAAATCTAGAAAACATGCTCCAATGAAGGCAAAGAAAATGTCAAAATCTAGAAAAACAATTGCTCAAAAATGGTGGAGAAATGTCAAAATCTAGAAAAGTATGCTCTGAAATGTCAAAATCTAGAAAAATATGCACCACAACAGTAAAAAAAAAAAGTGTTAAAATCGGTAAAAAGTGAGATCTAATGAAGGTATATTAACGTTAACATCTTTAAAAAGCATGCTCTAAAACAGTTTAAGAGTTAAAATCTAGAAAACATGCTCCAATGAAGGCAAAAAAAATGTCAAAATCTAGAAAAAAAATTGCTCTGAAATGGTGGAGAAATGTCAAAATCTAGAAAAGTATGCTCTGAAATGTCAAAATCTAGAAAAGTATGCACTACAACAGTAAAAAAAAAAGTGTTAAAATCCGTAAAAAGTGGGATCTAATGAAGGTATATTAATGTTAAAATCAAGAAACGCATGCTCTAAAACAGTTTAAGAGTTAAAATCTAGAAAACATGCTCCAATGAAGGCAAAAAAATGTCAAAATCTAGAAAAATATGCCCTGAAATGTCAAAATCTAGAAAGGAATGCTCTGAAATGTCAAAATCTAGAAAAGTATGCGCTGAAATGTCAAAATCTAGAAAAGTATGCTCTGAAATGTCAAAATCTAGAAAAGTATGCACTACAACAGTAAAAAAAAAAGTGTTAAAATCCATAAAAAGTGGGATCTAATGAAGGTATATTAATGTTAAAATCGAGAAACGCAAGCTCTAAAACAGTTTAAGAGTTAAAATCTAGAAAACATGCTCCAATGAAGGCAAAAAAATGTCAAAATCTAGAAAAATATACTCTGAAATGGTGGATAAATGTCAAAATCTAGAAAAAAATTGCTCAAAAATGGTGGAGAAATGTCAAAATCTAGAAAAGTATGCTCTGAAATGTCAAAATCTAGAAAAGTATGCACTAAAACAGTAAAAAAAAAGTGTTAAAATCCGTAAAAAGTGGGATCTAATGAAGGTATATTAACGTTAACATCTTTAAAAGCATGCTCTAAAACAGTTTAAGAGTTAAAATCTAGAAAACATGCTCCAATGAAGGCAAAAAAAATGGTGGAGAAATGTCAAAATCTAGAAAAGTATGCTCTGAAATGGTGGAGAAATGTCAAAATCTAGAAAAGTATGCTCTGAAATGTCAAAATCTAGAAAAATATGCACTACAACAGTAAAAAAAAAAGTGTTAAAATCCGTAAAAAGTGGGATCTAATGAAGGTATATTAACGTTAACATCTTTAAAAAGCATGCTCTAAAACAGTTTAAGAGTTAAAATCTAGAAAACATGCTCCAATGAAGGCAAAAAAAATGTCAAAATCTAGAAAAAAAATTGCTCTGAAATGGTGGAGAAATGTCAAAATCTAGAAAGGAATGCTCTGAAATGTCAAAATCTAGAAAAGTATGCTCTGAAATGTCAAAATCTAGAAAAGTATGCACTAAAACAGTAAAAAAAAAAGTGTTAAAATCCGTAAAAAGTGGGATCTAATGAAGGTATATTAATGTTAACATCTTTAAAAGCATGCTCTAAAACAGTTTAAGAGTTAAAATCTAGGAAACATGCTCCAATGAAGGCAAAAAAATGTCAAAATCTAGAAAAAAAATTGCTCTGAAATGGTGGAGAAATGTCAAAATCTAGAAAAGTATGCACCACAACAGTAAAAAAAAAGTGTTAAAATCCGTAAAAAGTGGGATCTAATGAAGGTATATTAATGTTAACATCTTTAAAAAGCATGCTCTAAAACAGTTTAAGAGTAAAAATCTAGAAAACATGCTCCAACGAAGGCAAAGAAAATGTCAAAATCTAGAAAAAAAATTGCTCTGAAATGGTGGAGAAATGTCAAAATCTAGAAAAATATGCACCACAACAGTAAAAAAAAAGTGTTAAAATTGGTAAAAGGTGGGATCTAATGAAGGTATATTAATGTTAAAATCTTAAATATCGTGTTTCAGACTCAGTTTATATTTGTGTGTGTGTGTGTGTGTCACCAGGAGAACACTGTGAGGAGCATGTCGTCCACTTTAAGCAGCTGTTCGGGGACCAGTCGCTGATGAAAGCCTCCACCGTGTAAACCACCGGGACCAAGACCTGAAGGATGAACCATTTTTACATCATGAGTCAAGTATAACATCAATTCAGTCACATGATCAAGAAATTAAAATTATGAAGATCTAATTCAAAGTTAATTTTGTTTTCAAACATGTAAATGTTTTTAATGAGCTTCATGTGAATCTACTGTGGCAGCTCTGATGTCACATGATGTGGGCGGGACCTGTAAAGTATGATGCTGTACATAGAAAATGAATGAGTTTGACAAATTGTATTTATTTTGTATGATAAAGAAGAAATGATGTCACTAACAGTCAAACTGTATCATTAATAATCTACATTAAAACCTTTTCATGTTAATGATGCTGAAAAATATTTACAATAATAAATTGTGCTTGTGTAATATCAATTAAATATTGAAGTGTTTATTTCTCTGTTGCTTTCACATGTTGGTGAGATTGACTCATTAGAATATCAAGAAAAGAGCTGGTTTAAACGAATCATTTCATCTGGATAAGCATGCTCTAGAACAGTTTCAAAGTGGGACTTAAAAAGGTATATTAATGTTAAAATCTAAAAAAGTAAGCTGCAAAAAGGTATACAAATGTTAAAATCTAGAAATGCAAGCTCTTCAAATGGTGTACAAATCTAGAAAAGTAAGATTTAAAAAGGAATATTGTTAAAATCTAGAAGAGTGCTCTTAAAAGGTATAGGAATGTTTAAGTATAGATAAGCATGCTCAAAAATGGCATTAGTGTTAAAAACTAGAAAAAGTAAGATCTAGAAAGGTGCAGAGAATTTTAAATCTAGAAAATCATGCTTTAATAAAGGCATAGAAATAAAAATCTAGAAGAATAAACTCTGAAAGGGTATAAAAGTTAGGATCTAGAAAAGTAAGATCTAAAGAAGGCAGAAATGTTCAAATCTAGAAAATGTGCTTTAAAATGGTAAAGAAATGTCAAAATCTAGAAAAGCATGCTCTAAAACAGTTAAAGAGTTAAAATCTAGAAAACATTTTCCAATGAAGGCATAGAAGATGTCAAAATCTAGAATAATTTGCTCAAAAATGGTGGAGAAATGTCAAAATCTAGAAAAATATGCACTAAAACAGTAAAAAAAAAAGTGTTAAAATCGGCAAAAAGTGAGATCTAATGAAGGTATATTAATATTAAAATTGAGAAACGCATGCTCTAAAACAGTTTAAGAGTTAAAATCTAGAAAACATGCTTAACTAAGGCAAAGAAAATGTCAAAATCTAGAAAAGTATGCACTACAACAGTAAAAAAAAGTGTTAAAATCTGTAAAAAGTGGGATCTAATGAAGGTATATTAATGTTAAAATCGAGAAACACATGCTCTAAAACAGTTTAAGAGTTAAAATCTAGAAAACATTTTCCAATGAAGGCAAAGAAAATGTCAAAATCTAGAAAAAAATTGCTCAAAAATGTCAAAATCTAGAAAAAAATTGCTCAAAAATGTCAAAATCTAGAAAAGTATGCACTAAAACAGTAAAAAAAAAGTGATTAAAATCCGTAAAAAGTGGGATCTAATGAAGGTATATTAACGTTAACATCTTTAAAAGCATGCTCTAAAACAGTTTAAGAGTTAAAATCTAGAAAACATGCTCCAATGAAGGCAAAGAAAATGTCAAAATCTAGAAAAATATGCTCTGAAATGGTGGAGAAATGTCAAAATCTAGAAAAGTATGCTCTGAAATGTCAAAATCTAGAAAAGTATGCACTACAACAGTAAAAAAAGTGTTAAAATCGGTAAAAAGTGGGATCTAATGAAGGTATATTAATGTTAAAATCGAGAAACGCATGCTCTAAAACAGTTTAAGACTTAAAATCTAGAAAACATTTTCCAATGAAGGCAAAGAAAATGTCAAAATCTAGAAAAATATGCTCTGAAATGGTGGAGAAATGTCAAAATCTAGAAAAGTATGCACTAAAACAGTAAAAAAAAAGTGTTAAAATCGGTAAAAAGTGGGATCTAATGAAGGTATATTAATGTTAACATCTTTAAAAGCATGCTCTAAAACAGTTTAAGAGTTAAAATCTAGAAAACATTTTCCAATGAAGGCATAGAAAATGTCAAAATCTAGAAAAAAAATTGCTCAAAATCTAGAAAAAAAATTGCTCAAAAATGGTGGAGAAATGTCAAAATCTAGAAAAGTATGCTCTGAAATGTCAAAATCTAGAAAAGTATGCTCTGAAATGTCAAAATCTAGAAAAGTATGCTCTGAAATGTCAAAATCTAGAAAAGTATGCACTAAAACAGTAAAAAAAAAAGTGTTAAAATCCGTAAAAAGTGGGATCTAATGAAGGTATATTAACGTTAACATCTTTAAAAGCATGCTCTAAAACAGTTTAAGAGTTAAAATCTAGAAAACATGCTCCAATGAAGGCAAAGAAAATGTCAAAATCTAGAAAAAAAATTGCTCAAAAATGGTGGAGAAATGTCAAAATCTAGAAAAGTATGCTCTGAAATGTCAAAATCTAGAAAAGTATGCACTAAAACAGTAAAAAAAAAGTGTTAAAATCCGTAAAAAGTGGGATCTAATGAAGGTATATTAATGTTAACATCTTTAAAAGCATGCTCTAAAACAGTTTAAGAGTTAAAATCTAGAAAACATTTTCCAATGAAGGCATAGAAAATGTCAAAATCTAGAAAAAAAATTGCTCAAAATCTAGAAAAAAAATTGCTCAAAAATGGTGGAGAAATGTCAAAATCTAGAAAAGTATGCTCTGAAATGTCAAAATCTAGAAAAGTATGCTCTGAAATGTCAAAATCTAGAAAAGTATGCACTACAACAGTAAAAAAAAAAGTGTTAAAATCGGTAAAAAGTGAGATCTAATGAAGGTATATTAACGTTAACATCTTTAAAAGCATGCTCTAAAACAGTTTAAGAGTTAAAATCTAGAAAACATTTTGCAATGAAGGCAAAGAAAATGTCAAAATCTAGAAAACATTTTGCAATGAAGGCAAAGAAAATGTCAAAATCTAGAAAAAAATTGCTCAAAAATGTCAAAATCTAGAAAAAAAAATTGCTCAAAAATGGTGGAGAAATGTCAAAATCTAGAAAAGTATGCTCTGAAATGTCAAAATCTAGAAAAGTATGCACTAAAACAGTAAAAAAAAAGTGTTAAAATCCGCAAAAAGTGGGATCTAATGAAGGTATATTAATGTTAACATCTTTAAAAGCATGCTCTAAAACAGTTTAAGAGTTAAAATCTAGAAAACATTTTCCAATGAAGGCATAGAAAATGTCAAAATCTAGAAAAAAAATTGCTCAAAATCTAGAAAAAAAATTGCTCAAAAATGGTGGAGAAATGTCAAAATCTAGAAAAGTATGCTCTGAAATGTCAAAATCTAGAAAAGTATGCACTAAAACAGTAAAAAAAAAAGTGTTAAAATCCGTAAAAAGTGGGATCTAATGAAGGTATATTAATGTTAAAATCGAGAAACGCATGCTCTAAAACAGTTTAAGAGTTAAAATCTAGAAAACATGCTTAACCAAGGCAAAGAAAATGTCAAAATCTAGAAAAAAATTGCTCAAAAATGGTGGAGAAATGTCAAAATCTAGAAAAGTATGCTCTGAAATGTCAAAATCTAGAAAAGTATGCACTACAACAGTAAAAAAAGTGTTAAAATCGGTAAAAAGTGGGATCTAATGAAGGTATATTAATGTTAAAATCGAGAAACGCATGCTCTAAAACAGTTTAAGACTTAAAATCTAGAAAACATTTTCCAATGAAGGCAAAGAAAATGTCAAAATCTAGAAAAATATGCTCTGAAATGGTGGAGAAATGTCAAAATCTAGAAAAGTATGCACTAAAACAGTAAAAAAAAAGTGTTAAAATCCGTAAAAAGTGGGATCTAATGAAGGTATATTAATGTTAACATCTTTAAAAGCATGCTCTAAAACAGTTTAAGAGTTAAAATCTAGAAAACATTTTCCAATGAAGGCATAGAAAATGTCAAAATCTAGAAAAAAAATTGCTCAAAATCTAGAAAAAAAATTGCTCAAAAATGGTGGAGAAATGTCAAAATCTAGAAAAGTATGCTCTGAAATGTCAAAATCTAGAAAAGTATGCTCTGAAATGTCAAAATCTAGAAAAGTATGCACTACAACAGTAAAAAAAAAAGTGTTAAAATCGGTAAAAAGTGAGATCTAATGAAGGTATATTAACGTTAACATCTTTAAAAGCATGCTCTAAAACAGTTTAAGAGTTAAAATCTAGAAAACATTTTGCAATGAAGGCAAAGAAAATGTCAAAATCTAGAAAAAAATTGCTCAAAAATGTCAAAATCTAGAAAAAAAATTGCTCAAAAATGGTGGAGAAATGTCAAAATCTAGAAAAGTATGCTCTGAAATGTCAAAATCTAGAAAAGTATGCTCTGAAATGTCAAAATCTAGAAAAGTATGCACTACAACAGTAAAAAAAAAAGTGTTAAAATCGGTAAAAAGTGAGATCTAATGAAGGTATATTAACGTTAACATCTTTAAAAGCATGCTCTAAAACAGTTTAAGAGTTAAAATCTAGAAAACATTTTGCAATGAAGGCAAAGAAAATGTCAAAATCTAGAAAACATTTTGCAATGAAGGCAAAGAAAATGTCAAAATCTAGAAAAAAATTGCTCAAAAATGTCAAAATCTAGAAAAAAAAATTGCTCAAAAATGGTGGAGAAATGTCAAAATCTAGAAAAGTATGCTCTGAAATGTCAAAATCTAGAAAAGTATGCACTAAAACAGTAAAAAAAAAGTGTTAAAATCCGTAAAAAGTGGGATCTAATGAAGGTATATTAATGTTAACATCTTTAAAAGCATGCTCTAAAACAGTTTAAGAGTTAAAATCTAGAAAACATTTTCCAATGAAGGCATAGAAAATGTCAAAATCTAGAAAAAAAATTGCTCAAAATCTAGAAAAAAAATTGCTCAAAAATGGTGGAGAAATGTCAAAATCTAGAAAAGTATGCTCTGAAATGTCAAAATCTAGAAAAGTATGCTCTGAAATGTCAAAATCTAGAAAAGTATGCTCTGAAATGTCAAAATCTAGAAAAGTATGCTCTGAAATGTCAAAATCTAGAAAAGTATGCACTAAAACAGTAAAAAAAAAAGTGTTAAAATCCGTAAAAAGTGGGATCTAATGAAGGTATATTAACGTTAACATCTTTAAAAGCATGCTCTAAAACAGTTTAAGAGTTAAAATCTAGAAAACATGCTCCAATGAAGGCAAAGAAAATGTCAAAATCTAGAAAAAAAATTGCTCAAAAATGGTGGAGAAATGTCAAAATCTAGAAAAGTATGCTCTGAAATGTCAAAATCTAGAAAAGTATGCACTACAACAGTAAAAAAAGTGTTAAAATCGGTAAAAAGTGGGATCTAATGAAGGTATATTAAAGTTAACATCTTTAAAAGCATGCTCTAAAACAGTATAAGTGTTCAAATCTAGAAAACATGCTCCAATGAAGGCAAAGAACATGTCAAAATCTAGAAAAAATTTGCTCAAAAATGCTGGAGAAATGTCAAAATCTAGAAAAGTATGCTCTGAAATGTCAAAATCTAGAAAAGTATGCACTACAACAGTAAAAAAAAAAGTGTTAAAATCCGTAAAAAGTGGGATCTAATGAAGGTATATTAATGTTAAAATCGAGAAACGCATGCTCTAAAACAGTTTAAGAGTTAAAATCTAGAAAACATGCTTAACTAAGGCAAAGAAAATGTCAAAATCTAGAAAAAAATTGCTCAAAAATGCTGGAGAAATGTCAAAATCTAGAAAAGTATGCACTACAACAGTAAAAAAAAAAGTGTTAAAATCGGTAAAAAGTGAGATCTAATGAAGTTATATTAATGTTAAAATCGAGAAACGCATGCTCTAAAACAGTTTAAGAGTTAAAATCTAGAAAACATTTTCCAATGAAGGCAAAGAAAATGTCAAAATCTAGAAAAATATGCTCTGAAATGGTGGAGAAATGTCAAAATCTAGAAAAGTATGCACTAAAACAGTAAAAAAAAAGTGTTAAAATCCGTAAAAAGTGGGATCTAATGAAGGTATATTAACGTTAACATCTTTAAAAGCATGCTCTAAAACAGTTTAAGAGTTAAAATCTAGAAAACATGCTCCAATGAAGGCAAAGAAAATGTCAAAATCTAGAAAAAAATTGCTCAAAAATGGTGGAGAAATGTCAAAATCTAGAAAAGTATGCTCTGAAATGTCAAAATCTAGAAAAGTATGCACTACAACAGTAAAAAAAAGTGTTAAAATCGGTAAAAAGTGGGATCTAATGAAGGTATATTAACGTTAACATCTTTAAAAGCATGCTCTAAAACAGTATAAGTGTTCAAATCTAGAAAACATGCTCCAATGAAGGCAAAGAACATGTCAAAATCTAGAAAAAATTTGCTCAAAAATGGAGGGGGAAATGTCAAAATCTAGAAAAAATTTGCTCAAAAATGGAGGGGGAAATGTCAAAATCTAGAAAAGTATGCACTACAACAGTAAAAAGAAGTTAAAATCAGTAAAAGGTGGAATCTAATGAAGGTATATTAACGTTAACATCTTTAAAAGCATGCTCTAAAACAGTATAAGTGTTCAAATCTAGAAAACATGCTCCAATGAAGGCAAAGAAAATGTCCAAATCTAGAATAATTTGCTCAAAAATGGAGAAATGTCAAAATCTAGAAAAGTATGCTCTGAAATAGTGGAGAAATGTCAAAATCTAGAAAAGTATGCACTAAAACAGTAAAAAAAAAAGTGTTAAAATCGGTAAAAAGTGGGATCTAATGAAGGTATATTAATGTTAAAATCGAGAAACGCAAGCTCTAAAACGTATAGAAATGTCAACATTTTGTTAAGTAAGATCTACAAAAAGATAAAGAAATGTTAAAATCTTTAAAAGTAAGATCTAAAAATGTATAGAAATGTTAAGATCGAGAAAAGTAAGCTTAAAATAAAATAAGGAATATTAATGTTAAAATGTAGATGAGTAAGTTCTAAAAAGGGATAGAAACATTCAAAAATACTATTAATTATAAATAATACATTCCTATCAAATGAGTGTGTTAGATCTCCAGTCAGAGATTTACTGGCCCAGCAGTCAACAAATGAAAACAACCTTGATGGTAGAAACCAAAGTCGTCTTACCAGACGTGTCCAGAGAGTTTCTGGCTCCTCCCTCATTAGAAATGCAGCCCTCTGGGAGCTGTGGCCGTTCTGTGTGCGAGCACATCAGATGTCTGAAAGATACAAAATGAAGATTAACAAATGTCACATGGCCTGAAAATAAAATCAGTCTTACAACTCTGCACAACTTGTTTTTGTTTATTTATTTATTTCACTTTATTTATTGGTTTTCACAATTAAAATGAAACATATACAGAAGTATAAGAACAGACTTTTCTCCCACCTCCACCCACTTCTTCCCAATTCCTTCAGGTCATGGCTGATTGGGATCCGCGTTCTGCACGATATTTAAAAGCCGACGAGTATTAAAAAAAGAGAGGCGTTTTTTTATAAAACCAGTTTGATCTGGAGAGATAATCGAAGGCAGGGTAGCTTCTAGGCGGTGAGCTAAGACCTTGGCTAACAATTTGCAGTCCACGTTCAGGAGTGATATCGGATTTTAAGACCCACAACTAAGGGGATCTTGACCCTTTTTCAATATTACTGAGATAGAAGCCTGAGAGAATGTGGGTGGAAGTTGGCCCTCGACAAAGGATTCTTCAAAAAGAGTAAAATTGGCAGCAACTTATCTCGAATTTTCTTAAAGAATTTGACCGTGAAACCATCAGGTCTTTAGCATACTGTAAAGAGCAGATCTAGTTTCCTCCAAAGACAGAGGTTCTTCCAATTGCTCCATAAATGCTTCACCTATTTGAGGCAAATCCATGCTCTGAAAAAACGACTCTAGCCTAGAAGGGTCGTGGATCACGTCAGAGGTGTAAAGAGAGAAATAAAAGACTTTAAACTCATTATTTATCTCCTGCTCGTCGTCACAGATCTGACCGTCATGTTTGCAGATATTTGTGATCAGGGTAGAGGCTGTGAACTGTCTTATCTGAATGGGTGGTCATCAAGTGGAACTCTGTCTGCAGAGCTGACCTCTGCTTTAAAAGTTCAGGGTGGGAGCAGTTGAATGTTTACAGTCCAGCTGAGGAATTTGGTCTGTAAGATCTTTAAGGCGCTGTTTTCTACTCCTGCCTCCCAGCTGGTGTATAAAATAATCTCTCCTCTCAAAAAAGATTTAAGCGATTCCCAAAGAGCGGATTTGCTAACATCTGGTGTATCATTCATGGACAAGACAAAATCTGTTTGTGTGTTTATATGGTTGACGAACCCTTCATTAGTGAGCGAAGCATTAGCATCCCTAAGAGTAACTTTCTTAGGGAAGGATATTTGCAAAACTACAGGCCAGAAATGACGATACTTTCATACCTGCATTCTCTGACTGAGGTCAGCAACTGGCTATTAATTAAAAAAAGAATCAATGGCGAGTAGGAATGATGCACAGGGAAGAAAAATGAATAATGTCTTAGATCAGGGTACAGGAAACGCCAGGGATCAGTCGTATTCTATACCTGAAAGAAGGAAGTAATAATCTTCAGTGATCTTGTTTTATTGTAGGAGGAGCTAGAGGAGCTGGATGTAATACACAAAGTCAGCCCCTAGAATAAGCCTGTGTGTGTTTAAGTTGGGTAATGAGGATGAAACAGTCCTCAGAAATTGTGCACAATCTCTGTTTGGCGCATATATACATTAGCCAAAATGATAGGTATATTATATATATATATATTATACAGGGCACCCGTGACCACATCATATCTCCCTCGGTGGTCTGCAGTGACAGTCTGCACAATGAAAGGAGTCTTCTTATTAACAAGAACTGCAGCGCCCCGAGACTCGCTCTGATAAGTGGAGTGATATAATCGCCCCACCCACCCTCTGCAAAGTCTGGTGTGCTCAGAGGACATGAGACGGGTTTCTTGAAGGAAACCAACATTAACCTCAAGAAACGAATTACGTTTGAGAATGTGACTGACTCCCCTGGTGTTCCAACTAATACAGCTGCATATCAAAGAGTGAACATGTCCACATGTCCACATGTCCACATGTCCACATGTCAACATGTCCACATGTCCACATGTCCACATGTCAACATACCAGTACTGAACCTCAGCTGAGCCTAGAATAAAAAAGACTCCAACAAATATCCAAAATAAATTATATGCACTCCAACTCTTTGTCAGTAATTGTTCATCCAAAAACTTCCCACATCAGAAATAAAGAAATAAGTGTCTTCCTTCTTCGTTATTATTATTATTAAGGCTCTGTAGAAAATAAATGAGGGACTGAGCTTAAGTCAAGAAAAAGACTTCAATGGAGAAGTAAAGAAAAGGATGATGATGATGATGATGATGATGATGATGGGAAGCAAACAAACGTTAAAACTTAAATCAGCTCGGGGCAGAAAAAACTTTACATGAGGAGCGGTTCGTTTACCTGCGTCTCCGAGGAGGAGGAGGAGGAGAAGGAGGAGGAGGAGGAGGAGAAGAACATCTTCCTCATCTGCGGGAACCTTGGAGGAGCGTGCACCGCTAGCATTAGCCACGAGCGTCTGTTTGAGTGAGCGGCTAGCTCAACTTTGTGCCGCTGGTTGGAGACTTCTTCTGAGTGACTCGCTGTAACACGAGTCTGTGGTTCTAACGCAGTCTGTGGTTCTCCTCCCGCAGTCTGTGGTTCTCCTCCCGCAGTCTGTGGTTCTCCTCCCGCAGTCTGTGGTTCTAACGCAGTCTGTGGTTCTCCTCCCGCAGTCTGTGGTTCTCCTCCACAATGTTCAATGTCCCTCAAAGTTTAGCGGAGCGTGTCAGACCTGCGGCTCCTCCATGAAGGGTGCTAACCGGAAGTCGTTTGTGTTTATTTTCTAAAGCAGTTTTTATAAAAACAACAGCATCGGTAGCATGTAACATGTAGCATGTGCTGGATACAAACATGTAGCATGTGTTTGATACAAACACATGTAGCGTGTGCTGGATACAAACATGTAGCATGTGTTTGATACAAACATGTAGCATGTGTTTGATACAAACATGTAGCATGTGCTGGATACAAACATGTAGCATGTGCTGCATATAAACATGTAGCATGTGTTGGATACAAACATGTAGCATGTGCTGGATACAAACATGTAGCGTGTGCTGGATACAAACACATGCTACATGTAGCCTAGCTGCCTCCATTGATACACGTGTCGCACCGGCTGACGTAAATAAACTGTGACGTCCTGAAGTTGCACAGCAGCTAAATGTTAGCATGCTAACATAAGAAGCTAACACTGCCATCGTCATCAGAATGTTGTGACGTTTATTAAAGTGCGACACTGAAAAGATCTAATGGTTGAAACTGAATGTAAAATAATCCTCATGACGTTTTCACTGATGTGAGTCAATTATATGAACTATTATTTTCTTTATCCTAGAATGGGCCTTTATATTCAAATACTTTATATTTATATACTTTATATTTAAATACTTTATATTCAAATACTTTATATTCAAATACTTTATATTTAAATACTTTATATTCAAATACTTTATATTCAAATACTTTATATTTATATACTTTATATTCAAATACTTTATATTTAAATACTTTATATTTAAATACTTTATATTTATATACTTTATATTTAAATACTTTATATTTATATACTTTATATTCAAATACTTTATATTCAAATACTTTATATTTAAATACTTTATATTTAAATACTTTATATTTAAATACTTTATATTTATATACTTTATATTAAAATACTTTACATTCAAATACTTTATATTAAAATACTTTACATTCAAATACTTTATATTCAAATACTTTATATTTAAATACTTTATATTCAAATACTTTATATTTAAATACTTTATATTCAAATACTTTATATTTATATACTTTATATTAAAATACTTTACATTCAAATACTTTATATTCAAATACTTTATATTCAAATACTTTACATTCAAATACTTTATATTTAAATACTTTACATTCAAATACTTTATATTTACATGGAGGGGACCCTCTCTACGGAGGCCGCCATGTTTTTTACATTAGTCCAGACGGAACAAACTAAAACCTTTTGAGTTTTTATGACGACTGAAGCTGCCACAGGTTCTTCGTCATGTTTGGAAGGAGAGGGGGAGGGGAGGGACATTCAGCTGCAACATGCAATTTCACCACTAGATGTCACTATATTCTACACATGGTACCTGTAAGTAAAGAAATAAAAAACGTCTGCAGCGTTTGATTCACACACGTTTCCACGATATAATCTTTATTGCTTTTTCTCAGTGGGTTGATACAGGACAGGTTTTTACATCTGTCGAAACACTGTCATGTTTTACTCGCAGGGGAAAGAGAGAGAATCACATGATCACGACTGTGTGTTCATGAAGGAGGTCCAGCGTATGAGTGTGTGTGTGTGTGTTTGTGTGTGTGTGTGTGTGTGTGTTTACATCTCTGACGTTTCCCTTTGACTGACAAGGCTCAAAACAAATCAAACCAAAACAGAAGGAAAACGTGACGAGATATTCTGGTGATAAAATCTCCAGAGTGAAACTACGTCTTTTCTGTTCGATGCCGAGTTCACAGTCAAGTGCTAAATGTAGTGATTGACAGCTCTGAATCATTCAAATAAAAAAAGACTAAATCATTAGGACTTGGAAAACTGCAACTCAGGAAATAAGATGAAATATTTGTGATAATGGATTTGTGAAAGACCCTGAGAGCGAGATTATATATATTTCTAGATTTATATATATGTGTGTGTGTTTAAAAAGAGATGGAGAAAGGAAAAATCATCCATAATTGAACAAATTAGATTTACATGCAAAAAAAACTAGCCTAAAACTCACCCTTTAACTGAACAAGATGGATTTTCACAGTTTTATATGCATTTATATGTCAGAGAGAAAAAATACAAATAAGCACAACAAAAATCATCCAAACTAAAAACTAAACAGAACCAACAGAGTCTCTCGACTCATACAGGAGATCTACATAAAGCTTTTTGGATTTAGGATTTCTTATTGCTACGTCCGAGTCGCACACCGACTCTACGGCAAGTCGGAGGAGCCACAACACAAACCATCACTTCCTCTCAACACCTCTGCAGCATAAATGTGATACTTTAATACATGGCTTTCTTCTCACTGTGGAAACTAAACTCACACTCACACACCTGGGCTCCAAATAAATACATTTAAAAACAGTCCACGTGCATTCGAATGGAAGTCCAGTATTCATATGGCCGTGCACGCACGCACGCACGCACGCACACACACACACACACACCAACACAGACACACACACACACACACAGACAATCGCACATATTCCCGAGGAGGAGGACAAACACAAGATAATTCAGAGGGAAAGTTTCTTCAGCCAAAATAAAGATCAATTCATTTCAGGTTAAGACTCAGCGAACAAGTCGTTTCAACAACTTTAGCTCCAGTTTGGTTTGAAGTTTCTCGTGATTACAAGTTAATAATGTTTCCATCGAAGCTTCAAGGTCAGGTCGCTAAACGGCAAAATTTTGTGTTATAGAACAATCATTTTGAAAATGTTTCTTCATCAGGTCCACCTGAACTTTTAGAGAATTTTAATTAGCTCCATTAACCAACAGCAAAATGTTCTGTTGGTGCCGTAACGGATCCAGAATGGAGGAAGCTAACATAGCTTAGCATAGCATGGCCCTCTTATTCCCATTTTAAGTTCTCAGGTTTTAGACGATAGTATAAAAATATTACTTAAAATTCTTGCTCCTGTGAAGTTCTTGGATCCAGTCGACTCCAAAGAAACACAAACTCATTCTGCAGCAAGAAAAATATTCTTATCATTTCCAGTTCCACTGCAACTTTTTCTCTCGTGAGTTGCACCGACTTGAACGAACTTCGTTAACCACTGACCAAGTGTTAGAGGGGAGAATTCTGCGGATTTTGACTTTTTGGAATTCGAGGGAAACTTTGGAAGAGACAAAGAAAAACAGGACAAAGGATAATTTAAAGAAACTGATATTTGATCCGCAGTCGATTAATCATTCAAAGGTAAAACATCCGAATTTTATGTGTCTTTAGTCCTGATCCTTGGACAAAATCAACCGGCGAACACGGGTGGACACGGACGTTGAGTTCGGACTGAAGGTAACTCTCTCTCTTGATTGTGTCACAATATTCCACTGTAGTAAAGTAGAAGTAGTAGAAGTAGTTGTAGTAGTAGTTTGGAAGTGTTAGTGCCAGTTTACAGCAGCGTCCAGTCACCGTCTGGTTGCTAAGTATTTTTCTTTTGGACCGACTGTCCGTCGCTGCCTTACAGTTTCATTACGAGCCGCTGAGGTTGGTATGTTTTGCTTATGAGGTCGATACTTGATATAAAAATAAACAGAGACGAAAACGTGCGAATAGAAAAATTAGCACTGTTCATCTTCACGTGACACAAACACACGACGTCATGATCAGTGATCACGCCGCTGGCTGTAGATATGTCGGGTTGGAGGTTCAGAACTTTTACTTGTTTGAGGAAATATCGTCCCGGAACATTTTATAAATCTCACGTCCACCCGTCATCTACCTCATCCCGGAAATCACACCAACTGAAGGTTTGATTCATTTCTTTAAATCCGTTTTTAATTGGAAAAATACGACAGATTGTCTCCGATGCTAAATAAATGACATTTTTTTAATGTTTTCTTTTTATCAGCTGTTTCAGCTCATCTCTGAAAAACAAGGAATCGTGCTAACGTCGTCCTGGACCAACTAAAGAAACTGGTAATACTGGAAGGTTAGCTGGGTCTGCTTTTAGCTTCTATTAATGCAGCATTAGCCTAGTTAGCTAGTCCTCGCTGGTCAGTTAGCTGAAGCACATGTGCCTCTTTTAGTAGATTTTAAAGGACCCAAAACAAGCTAACGATTAGTGCTAGCGACGCTAAGCATACCAAACGAGTTAACTGCATTAGGCTAGTGTTAGCTTGGTTGTCTTGTCTAGCAGTTGAACGAAGCTCACGCTAACAATAAGAGCTAATGAGTGCTAGCTAACGTGTTTAAGAAATTAACCCAGTGAAGGCCTCAGCAGGTGGGTTAGCACGGTCCTACAAATTAGCCCTGGTTAGCATCAGTTTAACCCCTTTTATTAGGAGTTGTGAATATCTAGCAAATGTTAAGGTTAATTGCATAAACTGTGCTAGCGATGACTTAGCCCTTTTTAATTTTGATTTGACGCTGCAGTTGACACTAGTTCTGTTCAGTTACAACTCAGACATTAACCAAAGTTAGCCGTGTCTGAAGACATGGCTAGCTCTGGCCCACAGTGGAAACCAGGCTAGCACAGAAGTAGCTGTGCTAGCCTGTTGAGGAAGACACAGGATTTGAAGGCTGCGATGCTCGTCCATTCTGTTCGTGGTCGCAGTTAAAAGCAGAGATTGAGGTAAACTGAACCACATCTGAGGCCCTGTAATAAACCCTACGTGAACACTAGGGGGCGACGATGAGACACAGGTGGGAGTCGCACACATACACAACAAAACTTTTGATTTGTTCAGTAATAAAAAAATATCCACAAAACACAAGAATTCCCATCCCTACGCTGAAGATC
Source organism: Paralichthys olivaceus (assembly GCF_024713975.1). Taxonomy (NCBI): domain Eukaryota; kingdom Metazoa; phylum Chordata; class Actinopteri; order Pleuronectiformes; family Paralichthyidae; genus Paralichthys; species Paralichthys olivaceus. Next base: position 17,945,480 of record NC_091109.1, read on the forward strand.
ACTGATAATCACACACACCTCACGTGCACACGTTCAACATGGAATCAACTGAGAATGATTAGGAAAGAGAAAATATCATCACAAACCAAAGGGAGACGTCGAGGGATCAATAGTGTGATGGATTAAAAAAACCACCAAGAACAAAATGATCAACACAATTTTCTTTCACACTGAATCTGACTTTGTCAAGTTCATGAATGTTTTGTGTGATTTGCCGAGAGACGGGGAACTGGTGCGGAGGAACGACGGCGACGAGGCAGCGGCCGTTCTGCGATTTCCAGTTACAAAAGACGTCGTTGGCCACATGGAGGGAAACGACGTCACCTCCACGTTTGATTTTATCCAGAAATATGTGAACAGAAGTGACTGATGAAGTTTGAATTCTGAAAAGCTGCTGACGGACCAAAGAATAGAGTCAAGTTCCCGCCCGGACGAGTTCTTTCAAATCCAAACAGGTTCATCTGTGAAAATAAGATTGTTCAGTCTCTGATGTGATTTAAATACAGACGAGACACAGACAGTCCGTCTCCGTCTGTCACTCTGCGTCTCCTACGTTGATCATAAATTCTCAAACAGAATCTAGAACAATAATAATCGTAACTTTATTCTTTTTATTGCTGAAATATAGATTCCCCGCACAAAAAATATTAATGCAAATCATTGTCATCATAAAAAGCTATAAAAATTAGATCCATCCTCCGTAATAATGCAGATAAAGATATAGCAAAGAACATCATAGAAGTAGGACTAGTAGTAAGGCACTTCAAGAAAACGAGGTTTTCGTCTTTCTGTCAAAAATAGTTTTCTGGGCTGGTTTTTGCATCATCATCATCATCAGTGACGGTAAATGTAGCGCGTTTCCGTCGTATGGCACTGTGGTGACGTTCAGGCAGCTGAGGAGGTTTCTTCTCAGTCGACCCCGACAAGAGGAGGCTCTCCGTTGGGCAGGATGTGCTCCAGTGACGGCTTGGTGTGGATCTCCAGCAGCCCCTGGATGGCTCCCTCTGCAGTCTTGGCTGTTGTGGCTCCTCCTGGTGGAGAGCTGGAGGAGGAGGGAGCAGGGTCTTTGGAGGGGTTTGAGTCCGGGGTTGATTTCTGGTCGCTGTCCGAAGAGTTGTCACTCGTACTTGTCTTTGTGTCAGTGGCCGGTTGACTGGGAGTTGCATCTGTGTCGGGTTGTTGCGTCGCAGAGTCGACACAAAGTTCAGATTTGTTCTCTGTGTCCGGGTCCTCAGAGGAAACCACGGTGATCGGCTCTGAATCCGCACAAGGATTTTCCTCAGATTCTGCTCCGTCACCAGCCTCCTCCTCGCCTTTGACGTCGTCCTCCTCCAGCTCCTTGGCGGCGCTGCTCCCACACTCGCTCTCATTCTCTGAGGGCGGGCAGGTGGATGTCGGAGTCGGGGTGCAAGAGTCTCCGTCCTCACTGGCGTCGTCGTTTGCAGCCGAGGATCCGTCGGCTCCACGGGGCTTCAGGTGGATCCTTTGGTGACGAACCAGACTGTGCTTCAGCGTGAACGTCCTCTCGCATGTTTGACACTGGTACGGCCGCTCGCCTGCAGACGGAGAATTCAACTTTACTGACATTACTCATTGACTTTGACTAAATAACAGACAAAAGAGAAGTTTAAATTTCAATCTTAAACACATTTTCATTTAACCTGAAAACGTGTATTTGTTACCTGTGTGCGACCTCATATGTCTCGTCAGGTCTTGTAGGGACCAGAATCTTTTTCCGCAGACGTTACAGATCTTCTTCCTCTTGTCCACTCGTCCTCCGCTCGTCTCTCCTCCCTCCAGACTCTTTGGTTCTGATGTTTCTTCATCGCTCCTCTCCTCCTTCTCCTTTTCCTCCTCTTCCTCGGACTCCCCGCTCTCCCCGGCCTCGCTCTCAACTCGTCCTCCGTCCTCCACGTCCATCTCCGTCTCCTTCATCTCCTCCTCTTCGTCTTTATCATCTTTCTCCTCTTCAGCCGGTTTGGTGGTGTTGCTCTCCGTCACCACATCCGTCAGCGCCGTCTCTTCAACCGGTGCCAAAATTGGTGTCTCCTCTGAGAGGTGCGCCCTCTCGTGGCGGGCGAGGGTGGTGGCATAACGGAAACTCTTCTTGCAAACCCGACATACATGTTTGTACTCCGGCTGCTGCTTCACCACAGGACCAGAGGAGGAAGAGGAGGCTGCAGCTTTTTTCTCTTTCTCCTCCGTCTCTGGACCCTCGGATGCCCCCTGCGGAGCAGAGGTGGACGATGGCACAGAGGAAGATGAAGAGGAGGTGGGCTGGGAGCTCTGTTCTTCCTGGGCGGAGCCTGAAGACGAGGAGAGCTTAAAGTCGATGAGCTTTTTACCGAAGTTCAGGTCCAGACTTTTGTTGCTGTGGCAGTCGTCGTCATCTGTGCTCTCCGCCTGTAAGAGACATCAGTGATCAACAAAAGCAATAATATATATAGACTTATATTATTATATTATAACAGTAACAAACAGATCAATGATGGTTTGTTACCTTGGTGCTGCAGCTCAGTGGAGGCTGTTTTCTCTGAGCTGCTCTGGTCTCTGGCGCCCCCTGCTGGTCCGGCTGCTCTGCCGTTTCTGTCTCCAGCTGCTCTTCATCGTTTTCAGCTGAACTGAAACCTGCAGCACAAACCAACCATCAGCATCACCAGCAAACTAATTAATCTGAACAATTGTAAACAAAAAGAAAAGAAAAACCACGAAGGGTAAAATAAACTAAATTTCTAAAATCGACTTACTTGGTGTAGGGGAGGGGCTTGAATGGGTGAACTCCACCTCTTGTTCAAGTGGGGAGGGGCTCTCTGGTGTGGGGCCTAGATCCGTGGGGGTGTTGACAGCGCTGAGGTCTTGTGCTTCTGCTGTGACCTGCTCCGTCTCTGACTGACTCTCTGAGGGACAACACAATCAACACATCAACCAGTGGTTCCCAATCTGGGGTTCAAGGCCTTTAAAATACGTCACAAGATGAATGGAAACGTGGGTTTGAATTTTTAAAACTGTAAAAAATTTAAATCTGGCATTTTCTGACCTGCGCTCTCGTGCGAGCCTTCATCGCCGTCCTTCTTCGAGAGGGAGCCGTTGCGTCGCAGCGTCCTGTGTGTCACACCGTGCTTCCTCAGCAGGTGGCGCTCACAGTTGGATTTGGTGGAGAAGAAGGCGTCGCACTTTGGACACGGGAACGGTTTCTGACCTGAAGAAGGAAAAATGAAGGATCTGGATGAGGAGAAAACATCTGGACGAACACGTCCCTGTCAATGATTGGCTGATAATTGACCTGTGTGTGTGTGTGTGTGTGTGTGTGTACCGGTGTGTGTCAGCATGTGTCTCTGCAGCGAGCTGGCCCAGGGGAACACTCGGGGGCAGAAGGGGCAGGTCATCTTCTGGACGGAGTTGGAGTAGGCGTTTTTCTTCCCTTTGGATGCCTTCACCTCCTCCTTCCCTCCTCCGTCCTTCTCCTCCCCTTCTCCGTCAACATCTGTTCAATCAAACCTCAGTTTATCATCTACCTGTAACTTTCATGTCACGTCTTGACAGCGTCTCGTCCGTCACCCCTCCTACCTCTCTTTCCGCCCAGGTCTGCGGTGCCGGTCTGGAGATAGGTGCTGAACTTGTTAGTGTCGGTGGTGGCGAGCATCTTCTCTACGCTGGCAAACTCTCCGCTGGACTCCAGGTCGATGCCACTGCCGCTGGCAGCCATCTTCTCTTTCAATGCCAGAGCTGCCAGTTTTTTACGGGACCGTTTTCTGCAGGAGGAGAAAACCAAATCATAAAACATTGTTTCCCTAAACAAAGAAAATGAACCTCATGTCAGTGTTGATGTGAGTTTTGTGATGATGTTGGTTTGAGGGTCACAGACCTGGACGATCCCTCAGATGTGTCGTCACTCTGCATTTCCAGACCAGCGGAGGGTCCTGGGGCGTCTGCAGCTGAATCGGGGACAATGCTCTGGGGTTTACAGTCCAGTGTAGCAGCCTCTCTCTTCAGCAGGTCTGGAGCTCCAGAGACGGAGTGAATGATCTGAGCGATGGAGGCCAGGGGGGGGAGCTCTTTCAGGGTGGTGGAAGGTGACGAGGAGGTGGAGGAGGCCGGTTTGGGCAGAAGCGGTTTGAGACGCTGCGCTCGAGCTGAGTTGTTGAGGTTGGGGAGGGGGGTGGGGGGAGGGGTGGATCCAGGGGGGAGCTGGTAACAGCCAAGCTGGGGGTGAGGGTGGAGGGTGCCGCCCACCTTCTCGTCCTTGGACAGAGGAAAAGCGAGCTGCTGCTGCTCGATGCTGCTGCCAGTCTGCTCCGTCTTGATCTCCTTCTTCTCCGTGGGTGCTGCCTCTCTCCGCTGCCTCTTGCTGGGGATGGACAGGTCGATGGGCTGGTCGAGGGCGGAGCAATCGAAGGTCGGGGAGACGCTCTCCAGTTTGACCCCAGGAGACTCCACCTGGCTCCCTGTGCCACGACCTTTAGCAGAGAAGTCGAGAGGCTGGTCCAGTTCTGTAGGATAAACCACGTTCGCCACTTCCTCCACCTTCACAGCTTGGAGCATCTGGATCGGAGGTGGACTGATCCCGTTCAGCAGCATCTGATTCACCGGAGCAGCTCGAGCTGTGGCGACAGTAGCGACAGGTACAGCGGCCGGCTGAAGCGTGGCGATATGTTCCTCAATCTCCCTCTCCTGCACCTCAGGGTGCTGCTTCAGCAGGTGATGGATGCAGTTGCGTTTGGCCAGGAAGGCTGCGCCGCAGCGCCGGCACTCAAACGGCTTCTTCTGGCAGCCGTTATGTGTGCGCAGGTGGATCTGTAGCGCCCGGTAGGTCTTCAGGTCCTCGCCACAGAACCGGCACGTTGTCTCAGCTCCGGTGCAGCCCGTCTCCGTGTCTTGGGTGGGGGTGGTGATTGCTGCAATGTTTGCCGTCGTGGTGGAGGTGACGTACTTTATGTTCTTCTCAATGTCCTTCCTCGAGGTCTTGGCGTGTTTCTTCCTGAGGTGGCGCTCGCAGTTGGCTTTGACAGTGAAGGGATAATGACAGACCCGACAGACATACGGCCGTTCGCCGCTGTGGGTCCGCAAGTGACGGATCAGCGTAGCTTTGTCTGGAGCCACGTAGTCGCAGATGTTGCACTGGTGAGGAAGGATGCCGAGGTGAAAGCGCATGTGCGCCTGCAGGACGCCCGAGAAGGCGAACACCTGGTCGCAGAAGCGACAGGGGAAAGAGCCTTTAGCTGACCCGGCGTTGCCGTTGTTCCCCACTTTGGTTCCTGGCTTTCTATCGCTTAGCCCTGCCTCCTCATGTACAGCTGTGGTAGCAGCTGGCGGTGAATCAGACAACAGAGTGTGGGCGTCGCCCATGCACTCTGCATCCATCTGCCCTCCGCTCTCGGTGGAAGAGGAGGATGTGGAAGGCGTTTTGAAGAGGGTGGGAGGTGGAAGGCCCGGGCTGATGCAGCCCAGTGATGCCTGCTGGGAACTCTGGAGGGGTGGGGGAGTTGTCGCTGTGAGGCTGGAGCGAGGGGTGATGGGAGGTTTGGGCTTTAACGGGGGCATCGCCTTCTGAGCCTGGACTTGACCTGAGGGCAAAGAAACAGAGTCACTGACGTCCTACAGAGCTTTCAGTTTCTGATTCATTGATTGACGGACGAACATGAACCATTGTGAGCCAGCACCCACCTTGACCTCCAGTGAGTCCAGGAGCTTTGGCGAGAGGTGGGAGGGTCAGTCCCATCTGATTGGGTGCTGCAGTCGCCACTTTGAGGATCTGCTGGATGTCCGCCAGCTCCATGAGCCCGACTCCTCCCGCCTCGCTGGGTTTGGCACCTGATGAAGCAGCGCTGGCCGCTGCAGCGCCCCCATCGGTCTGCAGGAGGAAACCTGTCTGGAAGGGCTGCTTGGACAGCAGGCTGAGGGCGTCTTTCTGGGAGAGGCCCTGCAGCGGAATGCTGAGCGCCGCCAGACCCCCGACACTGAGCGGTAGAGTCAGCCCCAGACCTCCAGACAGGAAGGACGAGGCCGGCTCCTGCGGGAGGCTGGAGCACGGCGGCTCCACGTGGATCACCTTGATGCTGTCGAGATGGGCCTGGTGGATCTCATCGTCTGTGGGGCCAGACTTCACCTGAAAAAGAACATTTTTCCAGGGTTGAATTTCTCCTGATCGATATGAGCTTCACTAAAATCTGGTTTCAGTTCTGATGAGGATTTTTGGTCCGCTCCTGTTTTCATGAAGTCAGACATGCTGCGAGTACCTGAGAAGTTCTGTGGTGACAAATGTACATTTCATTTCCTAAGCTTACCGTAGACATGTGCTGAAGACCGAGCACTTCTAAGAAGCTGGTCTGCTTCGAGTGCAGACACTGACCCTCGGTCTCAACGCCATTTCCTGCTGCCCCGCCCTCCTTGACTTTCTCCACCTTTTCCTCTGAGTCGGTGGGGGAGTGGTTGTCATGGTGGGAGGTGGTTTTATGGAGGTCGAGGGCAGAGCGAAGGGGGAACGCCTTGTCGCAGCTGTCACAGACGAATCGGTGGAACTTACTTATACAGCGACGAAGGTTCGTCTCACACCAAACCTGGCGACAGAGAACAGGAAGATTAAAAAAACAGAACCTCAAAAGCCCAGCAGGCGTGTCTGAGAGGAGACGCAGTTACCTGAGCGATGTGAGCAAACTTCTTGCAGGAGAAGTCGATGAAGGCCAGGTCGTTGAACCCGGTGGGGATGGAGGGGTTGTTCTGGATGAAGGGGCGGCCGCTGGGGTCCTGAGGGAGGAGCTTATGAACCGCTGCGTTGTGACGCAACAAACCGCGGTGAGTTCGGAAAGAAAGGCAGCAGAAGTCACACCTACGAACAGGAAGGAAGAGTTTTTATTTATTCTGTCAAACTCTGAACGTCAGGAACCAGAAAACAAATCACATGATGATGAATCGGAGAGAAAATAATAAAACAAGCGTAAAGTTGAGTTTTCTTTACACATCAACAACAACAACTACAGACACAATATACACATATAATTAAACTGATTTGTTTGTTTGTTTGAGTTACAGATATAAAAGCAGCTGCTGAGGCTCCTCACTGGGATGAAAGAGGATCAAAGCAAAAGTAATCAGCACATTTTACTTCATAAGAATTATAATAATTTCTCTTCTCTGTCATTGTGAATGAGTCCAGATGTTTTTCACAACTTTCTTAATTTATAGACTAAACGTTTAATGGTGGAAATGATTTGTTTAATAGAACGTTTGTTTGTGACTGCTCTCTTTTTCTCTCTTTCTTTCTCTCTGTCCTCATTAATCTTGAATCCAGTTCCCCTCTCTTCCACCTCATCTGTTGCTGTGGCCACAAGGGGGAGACATTTCTCTGTGTTCATGGATCATTTGATGTTAGAATCCAGCTCAGAGAGAAAAGTGACGAAGACAGAAAAATAACTGAACGATCGATGAAACGTTTGTTTAAAGTTAAAACTTCAACACAACTCGTGTTCGCACATGTACAGAAGTAATGTGTGTGTGTGTGTGTGTGTGTGTGTGTGTGTGTGTGTGTGTGTGTGATAACCTGCTCTTGTTAAGCACTGAGAGGACAGCTGCTCAATGTCTGCCACAGTCACACACTCTTATCACATCCACGTGTGTGTGTGTGTGTGTGTGTGTGTGTGTGTGTGTGTGTGTGTGTGTGTGTGTGTGTGTGTGTGTGTTAAGCTGTGTGTAATCCCCTCAGACAAGTTGTCAGAGGATTTTTGGTGGGAGGTGGGACAGGGGACTTCACACACTGTGGACCATATGTGGACCAGCACCCGTTAGACTCTCCTCCTCCATCCCTCCATCCCTTTGTTCTAAAGCTGTGCAATCAACCGGCAGCTCGAGTGTTTCTTAGTCAGTGTGGATGATGAATCTATGAATCTATTCATTGATCAAATGAGTTTGATTATTCTCTGATTATCAGAGTTTGATTCATCTCTGTGAGCAGATTCTTCCTGTGAATGAATCTGAAGCCTTTTGATTGATCTACGCTCATTAACAGACGGATGTGAGAAGTGGTGAGATGTTTGTTTGACTGGAGTCGGACAGGAAACAGATGAGCAGAGAACCCAGATATCACCTGTGTCCACCTGAAGGACCAGACTACGTTGTCCCCAGATGATAATTCAGAAAACATCAGATCCTCACAGGCTGAAAACTACAAACTGTTACCATGACGACTGATCACATCTTCACTCTGATTTTCATCTTTTCACTCAACAAATTCTAAATTAAATGAACTTGAGTGACGCCACAAATTAGGCACCTTCCATCCCTCCATCCCTCCATCCCCTCCCTCTCTCTCTCTACACCTCCGATCCTCTTAGCGACTGATTAAAGAGGATTTACAGCTAAATATTCCTGTTGCCTCCATAACGAGCTCAGCGCCGCCTGCTGCACTCCTCCATCCCTCCATCCTTCATTCATTCCCTTCCTTTACTTCTTTTGATTTCTTATTTCCCCTCTTTCATTCTGTCTTTTGTTTACTTTCTGCTTTTGTGCCGGTTCTTTCTTTCTCTTCTTTTTCTCCCAAATCTTTCTTTTTTTCCTTTCTTCTCTTTCTTTCTTCCCTTTACAGCTTAGAAGCAAGTTGTTCTTTTCTATCTCTCTTTCTGAATGAAAAAGCAACAGGATGAACTGTGTGAGTGTGTGTGTGTGTGTGCATGGGGGGGGTGTTAGGCATTTTGTTGCCATGGAGACAGATGGTATCTTTTTTAGGGGTAGGAGGGTGTCGTCATGGCAACAGGGCCCAGCCAAGCGCGTCCTTAAACCTCCTCCTCCTCCTCCTCTCTGTGACTTATTAAGCCTTCTCTCTCTCTCTCTCTCTCTCTCTCTCGCTGCCTGTCTTGCCCACTGGTGACTTATTACCCCCCCCGGTTATCCATCCATCCGTTCATCTCTGAGCCGACCCTCACCCCGTCACCTCTCTGAATCTGTCCGTGGTTGTGTCACATGTTTAGGTTTCCATTCGTTTCTCAGATTAATTGAATGATAAAGTTGATGAACCTGAATCAGCTGCAGCTTTTTCATCATTAACATGTTTCACTCTGAGAATCATTCACTTTGTTCACTTTGGTTCAAGTTAAACTTTTATATTCCAGTTTCCAGGTGAAGACTCAGGTCCAGTGTTTCCAACTGTATTTACTTTCCTCGTGTTTGACATTTGACTGATTGTGATGTTAAAGACAGAAACAGTTGAAGATGATGATAAAGAAACTTCAGGACACTTTCTGAACCAGCTTCAGATGTTTGTTCATAGTTTCAGCTGATCTGTTAGTTTTAGTTTCACATTGTATTTAGGGACTAAAGAATTTTGTCTGACATACGTACGTCCTGTCGCCATCACCTACATGGGAGGAGTCTACCTACAGCTGACTCTGATTGGTTTGCAGACGGCGTGCGTCTCTGGCACGTTACAAGACGACCGGACGTCATGTGCGTCTGATCCTGAAGCAGCAGGGGTGATCATTTTACAGCGTATAAGTATAAGTCAGTAAAAGCGTTTGTAAAATCAAAAACTCATTTCAGGGATTTATGTAGAGGAAGCAGGGGATTGTGTGTGTGTGTGTGTGTGTGTGTGTGTGTGTGTGTGTACCTCAGTGCAGTGTCTGGGTGTGTATCCATGTGTGCGTCCAGCTCCAGTCTGGAGCTGCAGGTCTTGAAGCAGATCGGACAGGGCAGCAGCTCCTCCTCTGATCCGCGAACCACCGCCGACTCCTCTGCCGCAGCAACATCCTCCACCACCTGAACACACAGCAGCGTTTCATTGTCGGCGACTTTGTGATGGCGAGGAAACGTTTTCTTGAGCCTGGTGGAAATGAGTTTAATTTAATCATTTCATGTGCGTCTCTACCTTCTTGCTGGGCGGCTCCTCTCCGTTCTCCTCCTCCGACCCCTGCCTCCTCTTGACGGACGGACGGCGACGTTTGGCGATGGTGGGGGGGCAGATGGGGAGCATACCGGTGGCCGGGTCCTTGTCGTGGATCTTCATGTGTCTGAGAGAGAGAGAGAAAGAAAGAGATGAACAACAAACTTTAATTAAACAGATCAGTGTGTGTGAGTGTGTGTGTGTGTGTGTGTGTGTGTGTGTGTGTCTGTTTGTGTGCGTGTGTCTGTGTGTGTGTTTGTGTGTGTCTGTGTGTGTGTGTGTGTGTGTGTCTGTGTTTGTGTGTGTCTGTGTGTGTGTTTGTGTGTGTTATAAACATGACAAACATGTGTTTGTGTGTGTGTGCATTATATTTGCTGATAGAACTAGAAGAGTTTGTGAGCTCTTCACATGTGTTTTATTATTTGTGTGTGTGTGTCTGAGTGAGAGCACATGTGTGCACGTCTACGTGCGTGTGTGTGTCTATGTGCATGTGTGTGTAAAGGTCATCCAACTCGTATGTGCTGGCAGCACAGTGTCAGTTTACAGAGGTTTAAAAAGGAGAGGAAACAAGGGGAGGAAAGAAGAGAGAAAAGGAGACAAGGAGATGAAATGAAGAGAGGAAGGGAGGAAAGAATAGAAGGGGGAGAGTTGAGAGAAGGAGATAAGGAGAGAGGAGGAGAGAGGGAGACAGGAGGTAAAGAAAGTGGGTTAACCAGCAGAAACAGGAGGAGAGGTGTCAGCTCTATTAATAGAAGCCAACAGGCAGCGAGCTGGACGCCCATAAGAGGTCCTGACACAGTCAGCAGATCTGACACCAGCTGACAGGAAGTTGTTTATTAACCAATCAGGTGCGTAACGGAACTCAGCCAATCAGAGAGCAAAGTCTCCTCTGCCTAAAGTGTACTGTGACCCCAGCAACCAACCAATCAGAGAGCAGGACACGTGCAGCATCAGCAGTCACACAATCCTGATGAACACACACACACACACACACACACACACACACACACACACACACACACACACACACACACACACACACACAGTGAATTATATTAAAGTTCCTCTGCTGTAAATGTTTTTAATGTTCTGGTTATTTTCATTAGCAGCTCAGTCATCTGTCACTATGGCAACTAAACCAAACCAAAAACATCCTGAACGAGAGGAAACTGTGAGCAACTGAGGGGCAACCAGCAAAAAGGACTAACCAGAGCTAACCAGGACTAACCAGCAGTAACCAGGACTAACCAGAGATAAATGTGATCATAGAAAAAACCTCTCAGCTGAAGCTCTGCAAAGACACCGAGACTCTTAATTATTAAATTAGATCAAAATAAATTAAATAACTTTCTCAACTTCTCTGGTTTTGTAGGAAAAGTGAATTTTTTTCTTCTTACTTTTTAAAACCCATTAAGGCCAAAATGTCTTCTGCAATTTGTTTTGTATAAAATGGATTTAAAAGTTCAAAATGTAAAACATCTGAAGAACACAGGAAGAACAATGATGTTTGAGCAGCTGCTTCTTCCATTGGAGATGATTCATAAAGATCCAGCAGCTGAACCTCCGACAGAACCTGACTGATGGTTCTCACAGACGCTGAATTCAACTCTGATGTTTGAGCAGAGAAATCAGAATCCTCCTTTTCTCTTTCTGTCTGATCTTTAACTTTTCACTCAGCTCAGTGAACACGTGCGACGCCCACACGGCTTCAGACCAGAAAACAGTGGTTTCATGTTTCACCGATGCTCAGCGACAGAATCTGTTCCTCACTTCTGTTTTCAGCTTCTCTTCCCTCGTTCTTTTAGTCTCCAGTTTCTAAATTTGTCTCCTTTATTGGAAACAACACATTTTAGATTTCAGACAAACAAGGATGAGAATTCATGGCTGAATCTTTTCCTTCCTTCTTTCCATCCCTCGCTCAAGTCTCACCCTCATCTTCTTTCCTTCTTTTTCTTCCTCCCAGCCTCCCCCTCCCTCCCTCCCTCCCTCCTTCTCTCTCTCTCTGCCTGTTTGAAGATGGTTGAGTCGGAAAAACTCGCGTTTCACATTTCAAAGGATGCTCTGCTGCAAAATGGATTCCTCCTCCCTCCCTCCCTCTGCTCCTCCTTTCCTCTCTCCATCCGAACAGTCCTCCTCTTTATTTTCTTGCAGCACATGTGAAAACAGGCCTCACAGGGAGAAGTGGAGCTGGAGTTGGACGTTCCTGCTTTACGTCCTCGCTCTCCTGCAGTTTGCATTGTAAATGAGCAGAAGGATAAAAGGCTCAGTGCTCCGTCCTCTTCAACACTTTTCTTTTTTTCCTCCTGTTTTATTCGTCGTTGCTGGATTCTGAGAAAATGACGTAACAGTTTCCAGGGTGTGTTGATGGAAATCAGCATCCAGGTCGCCGGCAGCCGGCAGGAGGCCTCAGTGTGAGTTCAGTTTGTGTTTCAGAGACTCGCCAAACCAGATTGCCGACTTTCTTAGTTACAGCTGCAGCGAGACAAGAGCTGAGGAGCTTCAGCCGACTAACAGGTCACAAAAGATCAGCGAGAGACGAGGGTGGAGAAAATCCTCTGATTCATCACGACACCAGAAGCTCCTCAAACCTTTCAGAGCTCGTTCTGATTATCAGTAAAAAAGAAACAGAGAGAAACTGTTTGTGTCTCGTCAGCAAACTGAAGGTGAGTCGAAACAAGTCCAGAGGAACAACTGGTGGAGACTCGTGTGTACGTTCTGGTTTTAGTTTGAAAACACAAACTGAGACTTTAGAAAACAGTGACGCCCACGTCCTCTTCTGATTGGTTCTCATCAGTCACATGACTCAACACACTTCCTGTCAGGAACAGTTCCACCTCGTCGTCGCTCAGAGAAAAGAAATCCCTGTTCTGACTTTTCACCATCACTTCTCCTCCTTCAGAGGAGTTTCTGTTACTAAGCAACCAACTGCGGAGGTGACAACCTACTTCCTGTTTACATCACATGACCAGTGGACGTGAACGGTCACGTGAAGCTCAGAGAGCAGCTGGTGGAGCGTTGTCAGAGATTTCTCATCACTCGTTTTCACAGTTCAGAGACAAATCTCTTCTGATTCTTCCTCTTTTAATTTTTCTAAACTCGTCTCCTTTCATCATGAAAGCGTTTTGATCTGCGAGGTTTCTACAAACGGACGTCTCGCTGCCACAGAACAGACGTGTTAGTCTCTGTCCGTCTGTCGTCCTCCAGTCATTCCTTCCTGCCCACCCCTCCTCATACCACCACCCACAGACTCAAGAGTCGGACTCATCCTCTTCTTCATCAGAACAACATGAACACGCTCCGTTCAGACGTGTTCACATGACGTTTCATTACAACAGGGAGAAGAGCACACACACACACACACACACACACACACACACACACACACACACACACAGCTGGGCTTCACTGATAAATGACAGGGCGTGTGTCTGTCGGGGGTGGATGGTTAAAAGTTGTCGTCCCACTTCCTGAGTACCCCCCCCCCCCCCCATACACACACGCACAAGTTTAAGTGTGTGTTCATGTGTGTGTTTGTGTTACTGTACACTTCTGTTTAGAGATTTAAAAAGTTTCATTGAAACTGTGATGTTGATGTTTACGTGTGTGTTAGAGTACATCAGTGTGTGTTGGTGTGTGTTGGAGTACATCAGTGTGTGTTGGTGTGTGTTGGAGTACATCAGTGTGTGTTGGTGTGTGTTGGAGTACATCAGTGTGTGTTGGAGTACATCAGTGTGTGTTGGTGTGTGTTGGAGAACATCAGTGTGTGTTGTGTACCTGTGCATGTTTCCGTTAGTGGTGAAGGTCTGTCCACAGACGACACATTTGTACGGCCTCTCTCCGCTGTGGACCAACATGTGTCTGTCGAGCGATGAGGCCGAGCTCAGACATTTCCCACAGATGCTGCAGGAGTGGTCGCTCGCTCCAGCATCGGTGTTGTGCTGCGGAGAAGATAGAGGATTTATTTATTTTCTCACATAGACTCAGACAGAGCAACTGACTCAGATGTTTGTGTTCTCACATACAGAAGCTCCAGAACACGTCAGGAACATGTCAGGAACATGTCAGGAACATGTCAGGAGCTGTGAATGCGTGTTACAGAGGCAGGTGTTTACCTGTCTGATGTGCATGGTGAGCTGGTGTTGTGATTGACAGTCCTTGTCACAGAGTGGACAGATAAAGGCGGAGCTGTCGTCTTTGGTGTCCTGAAAACAAACATTCACTTTCATGTAAAACACGGTTTGTCTCCGTCTGTGAGGAAATCACAGCAGATTCATTTGTATCAACAACAAACAGAAAAACAGAAATAAAAACAGTTTTTTTGTTGAGGTATCGAATCACACAGACTCACAATGTTTGTATACAAACATCAGTGAAACGCACTGTTGCATCAGGTGACGTGTTCCCTCATCAACACACACACATCCTTCTCCTTCTGTCTTAGTGAGGACGCTCACTGACACAAAACATTCCCCTTAACCTTAACTTAACCTTAACTTAACCTTAACTTAACCCTAACTTAACCCTAACTTAACCTTAACCCTAATTTAACCTTACTGTAACCATAAAACCCTTAACCCTCAAACAAGCAATAAGAAAAAGTGAGGACCGGTCAAAATGTCCTCACAAATATATAAGTGTACACGCGCACACACACACACACACACACACACACACACACACACACACACACACACACACACACAACCAGGGAAGCAGCACTTTTCCTTTTCCTGTTTCAGTTGCAGGAAATGATGACAAGGCAAGGAATGCCACAGTGCATGATGGGAGATGAGAGAGGAGGAAAACAAGGGGAGGAAGCAGGGAGATGAGGGCAGAGAGGAAAGGAGGGGAGGAGGAAAGGGAGAAAGAAAGGAGGAAGAAAAACTGAAAGTGAAAGAAAAGAAGGACCAGAGAAGATGAAGTGAGGAGGAGTGGACAGTCCCGCCCCCAGTGTTTGACTGACAGCTGGTGTCTTTCTAAATAAAGATGTGTAAACACAGAATTAAGGGTTGTGTGTGTTTGTGTGTTTGTTTCGTGTACCTGGGTTCGTCTTGCGTTGCGGCCGGGCGGGGCCCTCATGGCTGATGTGAGCGACTTGCTGGGGGAGGGGCTTAAAGCAGAGAGGAAGACTTCATTAAAACTTTTACTGAAGACACGTAAATTAAATCTCAACTTATCTGAGATTCTGTACAGATTTTATTTCTGCCTGTAGCTTTGTAGTGAATGTGTTTAGTATTACACAACAACAACAACAACAACAATAACAACAACAATGCGTAAATGTGACATGGAAATTTGATCAAATATGAAATCGAGCAGGTTTGTAATAAAGATTATTAAGAAAAGTTTTAAAACATCTCATTATTAAAAAGTTGGTCGTCACCTTGGCGACGGGCCGGCGGATGAGTTGGCGGAGGTGACTCCGCTCTCTCCTTCTCCTTCTCCTCCTCCGTTGATGCTCTCTGCCGCCATCATCACTGTTGACATCATGGCGTTGATGGAGGACAGGTCGCCTCCTTCTGTTGCCATGGCTTCTCTTCCTCCTGCTCCTGTTCCTCCTCCTCGGTCTCCGTTCTGTAGCTTCTCTCCTCCGCTCTCTGTCGCCTCCTTCACCCCATTGATCGCTCCTGAAGGAGTTAGGATTTAATATATTGACACATTTGATGTATTTGAACTTTAAAATTAGTTTTTGTTTCTTGGGTTAAAACATTTTTTTGTACGAACCTTTGAGGTTATTGTGCGTTTTCTCCTCTGTGTGCTCCGCCTCCTCTTCATTTATCTCATTGTTGACTCCTCCCCCTTCTGGCAGCTCCTCTGTGGAGTTTTCCATCGCTGCTGAAATATGAGAGAACAACACAGATTGAACACGTGGACAGCCGAGAGGAGCGTTCCTGAATTAAACCTGTCACACAAACATTAGAGATCTGGTAAACGACCATTTATCAGCGTGTCCCTCAGCCGGAGACAAACAGGAACAACTACCGTGGATGTTTTTACCAGCTGAGGGACGTTAGACAGGTTTTTAATGAAGGCTGGTGGACACAGGTTCATTTCCCATTCTGGTAGATTTTTAATTCTACATAAGTAAATGTATTGACTTTAACAAAACAAGGTCTGTTAATGACTGATGACGACGTTTAAAAGTTAAAAAGTGACAGGACGTTGTTTGTTCACAGAATGAATCCTCCATTAAAATGTTTGATTCACATCATGTCTGCATCTTAAATGTTCACACAACTTCCTCACCTGCTCCTCATCATCGATTTGTTCTGACAGATGAAGATGAGGAGCGAGGCAGCAGAGGACGGCAGCCGTGACCTTTGACTATAAGAGCAGATTTGGCTCAGCGCCGACTGGACCAGAGGGGACGACATGTCCCGTTTACAATCCTCACACTGCCTCCAGGACGGCCGAGAGACATAGAGACGCACACGGCAGAGAGAGAGAGAGAGAGACAAATGGAGGAGAAAGATGGAGGACAAAGATGGAGGAGAAAGATGGAGGACAGAGAAGAAAAGAGGAATTTTCTCAGAGGAGAAGAAGAGAAGCTAATTGCTGTTTCCGTTTGGCAGCCCCCACAGGAAGACGCTCTCCAGAACGGACCATTTCCTCCTCCAGCTCAGAGCGAAGCTGTGTGTGTGTGTGTGTGTGTGTGTGTGTGTGTGTGTGTGTGTGTGTCTCTCTTGGGGGGGGTGTTGGAAATTCCTCGTTCAAAGGAAAACCAGAAGAGGAGGAGAGAGAAGCAGTGAACGGAGAGAAGAGACTTTAAAATGATGAAAAGTTCAGTGAGGTTTGGTAAAAACAAACCGACTAAAGGAATAAAGTTTAAAGAAGTGAACATTTATAAAATGAAGAAACTGAAACAAACAAATTCACAATAATAAACAGAATAGTTCAGCTGCCATTCAGAGCCATTTATTTTAAACTTCATCATCTAACTGAAGTTATGAGCTACATTTGGCTAATTTACACTAACTTCAGTTTAATATTGACCCAAACTTTAAAGAAGGTTTTACTTTCTGAAAAATATTGTTGATTGACGGTTTTTTGAATTACACATCTTTTAAAATGAATTTGCAAGTCTTGATTATTTCTAAATGTTTTTGCATTTAAAATGTATAATTGTTTAAAATGAAATTCTTATTATTTTGTGTTTTTAATAAAACTTTTAATTATCTTTACATGAGATTGAAGTTTATATTTTAAAATGTAGTGGGAGTCAAATAAAGAGAGGAAACGAAGGTAAAAGGAAAGAGAACAGGAAGAAAGGATGAAGAGAAGATGAGTGGAGCTCTGCGAGTGACTGGTGACAACTGGCCGTGTGTGTGTGTGTGTGTGTGTGTGTGTGTGTGTGTGTGTGTGTGTGTGTGTGTGTGTTGTGTTTCCACTGACCTATCACTGCTCTTATATGACAAACTGTAACATGGTCGTGGCAGGTGCATCAAGGCACATGCACACACTCGTGCACACAGACACACAACTTATCCCTGGATTGTTTTTATACTAGCATCGTTGGTCGTCCACACACACACACACACACACACACACACACACAGTGTTGTGATTGGCTGACAGAGCGCTCAGGCAGCACTTTTTACAGCCTGCAGAAACGAACGGCAACAGATGGCTGCAAGAGGAGAGAGGAGGAGGAGGAGAGAGGAAGGATGTAGAGAAGGAGAGATTAGGTTTGTTCAGAGGAAGAAAGGATGGAGGATAAGATGATCCTCTGCTGCCGTCACCTCGTTTCACATGACTTTATTTCACCTTGTGGATCAGTACAGTTATTTTTGATCTTGTTCACTTGATTGTTGGGTCCAGTTGAATGTTCAGTTTACTGCGACTGACTGAAACAAACAGCAGCAGCTGCCTCCACGAGTTCCACTGAGGAACAGACGCCATTCACTATAAAAAGTTTCTTCTGATTGAAGGACCATTAGTTTCAGCTCCGTGTGTCATTGAAACACTGTCATGCCTCCAAAAACACTTTGACGTGGCCTGAAGTCTCCTGCACTCAAAGCCAGGTCAACCTACTGGTGGCGCTAGACACATTTCTATAGCTATGGAGAAATAGAAATAGAATAGATAGAATTAGAAGAAAGAAAATAAATGTCAGCCATAGCATAAGTGATATATAGGAAGCAGGGGATTGTGGGATTGAGTGTGTGTGTGTGTGAGATAGCTGATGTTACTACATCTGTTCCCAGCCATCATTCTCACACAGACTTTGACACTCCTACACACACACACACACACACACACACACACACACACACACACACACACAGAGAGAGAGAGAGAGACACACACACACACACACACACAGAGAGAGAGAGACACACACATTCTCACACATCCATGCAAAAGCATGAAAAGGTCACTGTGTGGGAGCCCAGGAGTTAATGCATGTGTGTCTGTATATATATGTGTGTGTGTGTGTGTGTGTGTGTGTGTGTGTGTGTGTTAATGTGTATATATGTGTGTGTGTGTGTGTGTGTTAATGTGTATATGCTACGAGGTTCATTATCGAAGTGTTTGATCGTCACTGTCGTCCATCAACAGAAGAAGACTCATTATTTTTCAGAGATCTCAAACTCACCACAGTGAAACACGTGTTGGACGTTTTCTCCAGTTAACAGACAGGAAGTACTGTTGTCATGGTTACCTGCTGTTTACCTAAACTGACCAGTTAATGATATTAACTAACCAAAACCATCCATCAGCCATGTGCCCTGGTTCAGTGCCAGCCGTGATAAGATAGTATTTATAAGTAATTAATATACTTCAATAAACATCTATAGTCTCTGAGAGTATATTCTATATCATTACCACATATTATCATGTATTATTTGTAACTTCCCACCAACACAAACCTCCACTGAACACCTTTAACCACCGGCTCCCAAATAAAACCCAAACTGTCTGTGACTCCAGATCTCGTTCAGCCGCTCAAACACTTTGGTGGAGAAACGTTTCCTGTCACCTAAAAACCATAAATCCTCCGCGTCACCTGACAGAACAGCTGAGTCGTCCCGGCAGGCGCCACATTCTGTCACTTCAATAAAAACCACAAACTACTTCCACAGCAACCATTGAATCTCCTCAACTAATCTGCCGTTAGCTGGAGGACTAGCTTCCGTTAGCGGTTTGTGAATGAATGTCTCATATGAATTGTTTTATGTTAGCAAGCTAAAGTATTTCTGGACGACGTAGCATTGTGTTAGCTTAGCATAAGCAGGCATCCTGGTAATCTGCTCATTAAAAACTCTCTTCATAAAATAAGAACAATAATAATGTGTGACATAAATTAAAAGTGTGACTACACATGTGAAACCCGTTAGCTAGTTGATGCTAGTCTAGTTAGCCCCTGGGTGACAATGGTGACATGATTGGACTTTAGAGTTGAATTGTTCGTTTGCTTAATAAATCACAAAGTGCTAATAAACCTGAATGAGCCATGGACACATGTAGCCTGAGTAACGTTAGCAGCTTGATACCAAGCTAACAGGCTAACACCCTTTACAGCCCCAGAGGCAAAGTGACCAAAGTGACACCTGCTGTGGAAAGTAAATCATCCTGAAGGATCATGAACGGATCCAGTGACCACATGTTGTTTATGACTTCATCTCACTCACACAACCATTCCTCCACGTTCTCTCTGTTTCTATACATTCAACACGTTATCGTTTGTATTCAACGAGTATTTCTACGACCAGCTGTGAGATCATCGTTTAAACACTGATGCATCTTGAGAACGGATTTAAATGTCGATATTCACACTATGTGTGAACGTTCAAATGTCGGTCATCACTTCACAACGTGAACGTCAAATCTGACGTTCGTTAGCTGTTCTGCAGGAACAACACTGTTAGCATCTCCACGTGACGACTTTAATCCCACCAGTGAAAGTAAAGACAGTTAATCGTTTATTTCACACGCAGGTTAACTGACTCATGGAGGAGTAGCTGCTACTAGCATCTTGAGTTAATTGCTATCTTGGCTCCATTGGCAGAAGTGATTGCGTTAGCTGAAGCTAATTAGCTGCAGTCGGCTGCACTTTCCTCTCATTACTTGTCACTTGTGAAACATCAGCTGTGATAAAGTGCTTTTTTAAATTCCTGCAGTGACAGTATGAAACCGTTCAGGTGGTTTCAGGGTTTTAATCGAAATTCTCACCTCAAACCACAAATCAGATCAAACTGCTGGAATCATCGTTTGTCTGTGTTGCAGAGCTGAGCAGCGTTCAACAGCACAAAGCTCAGCGCTGCTGTCTGATCATTTACAACATGTCACAACACTAAAGCCTCAGTGACACAGTAATAAACTCCGGTCGGCTCTAAAGACGTCAAACTCCCCTTGAACCACGTGATCGTTTCAACTGAGATGCAACTGATCGTCCAGCTGACGTTTAGTTTTCGTCTGCGTTTGATTCTTAGTTTGCAGAATTACACAAAAAAAATCGACTGATTTCTGTGAAATGTTTTGGATCTGAAGCAACGATCCATTCGATCTTGGTGCAGATCCAGGATCTCTTTCATTTTCTGTAACACTATTCTCATTGATTTCTCAGAGAATAGAATTAGAACACTTTCCTGATTTGTTTCAGATCCAAATAAGAATCTGGATCTAGTGAATTCAAACGTGAGTTCATTCTGAGTTATGTTCTAGTTCATCCCCACAAACTTTACTGTCACTATTAGCATCAAAAACTTCCTGTCAGAGATAAATGAACCGAGTTTTCCCTGAAAGACACAAAGAGATGAAGATAAAATCAGGTTAATAAAAGTGAATGAATGAAGTGATGCTGCAGAAACTGAAACTCTCTCTCTTTCATCTCTTTCTCTTTCTGAGTGAGTCTCCACCACAACAGGAAGCCAGCACTCACCAGAGAGCGCTTTGCTGCTTCCCCATGTGTGAGCCAGTTTGGAGCGAGAGAGATTGATGGGCATTCTCTCTCTCTCTCTCTCTCACTGACCTCCCTGATGCTCCCCCCTTCCTCCCAAACCACCGTCGTCTAACACTCAGCTGCCATTACCCATCCTCCACTGCTCCTTCACCGAGAGGAAACCATAATCAAAGAACGAGTTCAGAGACCAACTCAGACTTTTCACTTTCACTGAGCGTCACAACTTATTTCGAGGTTTAAAATGATTTCTGGGTCTTTCCATCGGATCCCCTTTAAAAAACATTTAACAAATACATTTTTGTTTTGCAGTTTTTTATTCTTCTTTAGTTTTTATTTGATTTTTACAGGCAAAGTCTAATTGTAACTTGATCCCATCTCTTTACTTCCTGGAATTAAATGTGAACATGAAATGATGCAAACCTCTGGGTCTTATTTTCATCGCTGAAGAATAATTTTATTTTTGTGTGGCGGGCGTGTCCGTGAACTTTTGGCCACGAGGTGTGCCCCCCTCCAGTGAAACTGGTTCAGATGGTAACTGGATAAACTGACTCTCCCTCCACTCATCCTCCTCCTCCTCCTCCTCCTCTTCTCTCCTCCCTCTCGTCTTTCTCTTCTCCTCCTCTTCCTCCTCCCCCCTTTTTTCTCTTGCATCATCTTGTCTTTCAGCCCCCCCCTCAGTGTGGTTACAGATTGACCGGTGTGAGTGTTTGCGGTGCACAGCAGTGGAGTTTAGACCCGACGTGATAAAGTGTTGAGATAGCATCGACGGCGTGTCAGCTCTACAGTACCACATACCAGAGGGGGAGGCTGAGGGGGGAGGGGAGCGTCTCAACCAACCAGTGAACAGACCGACTGTGGAAAATGTCTGCCGGCTCTCAGCCAATCAGGATGCAGATTCCTCTTCTCTCTAACACACACACACACACACACTCATGTGTGTGTGTGTGTGTGTGTGTGTGTGTGTTTGTGTCTCTCTCATCTTTATCTCTTTGTTTGAACAAATGTGATATGAAACTGAAACGTCTTTGATAAATATCTGTTTCTGTTCTTATTGAATGTTGTTTTAATAAAGCTTGTATCAGGCTGCAGCTTAATATTATTATTCAAAACACAAGAAACTCAATGTTTTACTAAACTAACACATTTGATTTATTTTGGTTTACTTTATTCAATTTGTATTTCCATGGCAAAAGAAATGAGGGAAAGTTTGATATTTTTACTTTTTATGAAGTAAATGTACTTTGTTAATACACATTTTAATTTCAGATCCTAAAGATGTAATTGCCTCCTCTCTGTACTATCAATCTTTCTTCTCAATGAATAAATGAACTAAGAAAGTTACTTTAAGTCTTTTGTAATTTGCTGCTTAACGTTAAAATCTTTTATTTACTTGTATTTGTAACGGACTCTTTGTTTAAATAGTCTGATAATCATGTGCTGTTTGTTCGAACCAAAGTCCATTAAAGATTCTGCTGATTTAATCACGTCACAGTGATCCTGGTGTAAATCATCTGAACACGACACACTGATGTTTTTAAAGTTTCTCTGAAAAGAAAACTCTGTTAAACAGAGAATTTTAAAATAAAACATCAAACATGTGAATGAACTGTAAGAAAATAAAAAACTGTTTCACAAACTCTGAGGAACAAATTCCAGAGATGAAGAAGAAGAAGAAGGTGAAACTAACGGATATGTTTTAAAAAGCTGCGTCCACAGCGAGCAAGCAGCTGATCACGTGACAGAGCGGCCAAGCGGCAAGCAGCAGGTGATGCAGCGTCTTTTTTCAAACGACTGATTCATGAAAAAGTGAAAACAGAAAAAGTGGACGCAGATGATGGAGACGTTCAAGGAAGAGTGAGGAGGGATGCTGCTAAAAGAGGAGAATGGTGCATCACAATGAGAGGAGAGGAGAGGAAGAGGAGAGGAGGAGAGGAGCAGGAGGAGGAGAAGAACCGAGGAAAGTAGATAAATAGATAAATAGATAGATAAAGATATAAAGAAGCGCGGCAGGCAGAGCGATGGTTGCGTTGCTTATGTTCGACAGCTGGCAGGTGATTGAATGAATGGATGGAGGAGTGGAGGGATGAAGGGAGGGAAGGAGGAGCATATTTACCCGTCCTTTTCGTAAAGCAACGTTCTTTCGTTCGCTCAAGTCTTGGGGCGGGGCAGTGCGGGAGGGGGCGGGGTTTGTTGTGTGTGTGTCTGCAACCACTGCTCACACTGCAGGGGGAGAGCACAAAGACACAGTCAGTGACACACAACACACAGTTTAACACACAATACACTGCACTACAGGACGCCACAGACGATTAACACACACAGTGAGACACAATCTGCAGTGATGGGAGACAGACGCACAATCAACTTCAGAAGATCACAAGTTAAAAAACCACTTCTCACATCTATGACCCTGGTACAGTTAAATAAAGTTGTACAAAGATGTGTCATGTTGTTTAAATTGTGTTCAGTTATAAACGAGGCCTTGTGCAGACATTAGACAGGACCATTCAACCCAATCCATGTTTACACAGAACTATCAGCCTGACGTCATCATCAAACCCTTAAGAAAATATAGTTTAACCATATAATTTATAATAAGTAACAGAAATACAAACGTATATATTCTATTAAGGAAATTAACATTTTGACATCAAATATAAACATTCTGAAATAAGATTTCATACCAGCAAACAAACGTAATGATTTATGATGATGAACGACTGATTTCATCTTCGATTGGACACACACACACACACACACACACACACACACACACACACACACAGAGAGTTCAGGTAAAAAAAACTCAAGGTGATGCTCAGCGAGGCTTAACGGAGCTAAAGATGGCGTCCTGATGCAGGACGGAGACGATAATCTGAGGCTGATGGACAGAACGAGTGAGGAGGAGGAGGAGAGAAGAAAGATGGAGGAGGATGTGAGGATGCAACAGGCTGCAGAGCAGATGTATTTATAGATGGATGGATGAGGAGGAAAAGAGAAAGATTAAGAGCTTACAGGGTTGGTAAGACTAATTAGGAGGCAGCTGAAGATGGAGGGAGACGAGAGGAGGAGAGAAAATGTTGTGGATGATAATCAGTTAGCTGTTAGCGCCAGGCTAATTCAAAACCCGGAAACTTTATTTGAAGTCAGCTGCTCTTAGATGACAACATGGCTGCTGCATGTCGATGAGCATTGTTGGAGGTGTAACATGACACATGGACGTGTCACGGCTCCAACATAAACCAGGGTTTATCACCATGTTCCTGCTCCGACACACAAAGCCCCCACTAATCCACAAGCTAATGAGCTAGCCCCGCTAACTCACAAACAGCCGGACACTGTGTTTGTAGCTCTGTGGCGCTAAATGGTTTTAAAACCGAAGACGCAGTTTGATGAACATGAGACGCAAACGTGAAGCTAACGTGTGAGGCCTCTCTGGCTCATTCTGTTGACTAACGCTAACATCACAACTGAGGCTACTTTTTTAAGTAATACAGGAAGTGACGAGGTGTGTTTTAACCGAATTACAAGCAAATACAGATTTGAAATAATTGTAGATAACATTATTAGCAATAGCACTGTTTTACATGTTAATTAACAGAATATTAGTCAACCTGATAATCTGCTAACATGCTAATATGTTAAAAATCTGCTTCTTAATGTCAAGCAAAGCAAAGGGTTCATTACTTTTAACAGAAAAACACTATTAGCTGATAATTAGCATTTAGCATATATAACTTTTAGGTTTTACAGATTAGCATTAGCATCCTACCTCAGTATTGGATGTTTTTCTCTAAAATAAAAGTGATGTTGATTCTAAATCATTATTTGTAGGAATGCAGTTTACTTCCTAATGTTAAATGAGAGTTTATCATTTGTTCAGATTTTCCGTGAGCTGATTGTTACGTTCCATCGCAGGAGCAGAGACGGTGGGTGGTGCAGGACGAGGAGTCCTCACTGCAGATAACAAACTTCACGCTCCATTTGAAACACACTAAGACTCACTTCTGCTCCAGCGTTGTTGCCTTCGACTAGTCTGCTGGGTTCAGTTCCCTTCTTTACTACAAACATGTTGAAGCCATGAAACATTAACCGTGGTGTCGCTGCTCGCTGGTTAGTGTCTGTTACAGTGTAACTGGGTTAACTGGGACTTGAAATGACGAAGCAACACCTGAGAGGTTTGTGGATGAAGATGCTTCCACCAGTGAACGCAGGCCTGCAGCATCGAGCGGCCTGTAACACACTCTGACGGTAAAAATAACTCGCCGAGCAAGATCAGGAATGTGTGTGTTGAGGAATGCTGCTCTGCTTTTGGTTGACAGGCATGGACAAGTGCAGAGGGCCCGGAGGAGGAGAGGAGGATGGACGAGAGGGAGAGGAAGAAGCAGGAGAGGGGGAACGACTCAAAGTTTAACAGGAGGAGAGGAAAGTTAGTTCAGGCAGGGGAAAAGTGAGGAGAGGGAAGGAGGAGGTGTAGAGGCTGAGATAGAGGAGAAATATGGAGATGGTGGAGAAAAGAAAGAATGAAAAGAGGAGAAAGGAGCAGAGGAGACGCCTGGAGGAGAGGAGGAACGAGGAGGAGGAGGAGCGTGAATCAGCTGATATTAGGAAACAGCTGTGAAATGTCCTCATGATAAAACAGTTCAGTTACAAACTGTTCAGTGATGATGTAGATTCAAATCAATAATAACAGTCGGGTCTGACGGCACGTGATGGTCTGAGGAATGAAGTCACAGTTCAAGACACTATTATTAGAGTTTCATTTTCAGGTTAGTTTTATTTGACCTGGGGCCACAGATGCAAAACTACAACTAAGAAAACAAAGAAGATGCAAAACTACAAGCGACACAAACTGTCAGCAAACATTGTGACGCTTGTTGTCGCTTTGTCTCTTTTTCAGTTTGAGGGACTCAAACGAACCGGGTGAAGAAATGTCTCCACTTACATGTAAGACACGCACACGCACACACACACGCACACACACACACACACTGATACACCATGGCTGGATGGAACAGGTCGAGCGAAAAAGAGAGAGAGTAAGAGAGAGAGAGAGGGAGAGAGAGGGAGAGAGAGTGGTGAGGGTGAAAAAAAGGAAGTGAGAGAAGAAGAAAGAAGTGAACATCTTGTTAGAGAGAGAATCTCGTTGGACCAGACGAGCCGCTTCGTTCCTCAGTTTGCACTAAACTCCGCCCTGATTGGCCGGCTGTACGCCACCCTCCATGTAACCTCAGAGCTGATTGGCTGCCAGGACTGTGGCCCTGGCAAACTGCCCGACTCCTGCCTCAAGGACATCAACACCTCCTCCCCCACCTCCCTCTCTCTTGTTCTTTACTGCTCGCTCCGTCTCTCCCAGCCTGAGCATCCTTATCACCGGCTCAAACCACCACAGATGAGTCAGTACATGTAGTTACTGGTTAACTCTGCTCAAGTCTCATCATGTGTCGAGTGACAAATGTTCCTCACATCTTACAAACACTTTCACACGTTTCATGAGGCCCTGAATGTATCACGATGCCTTCAGGTGTTTCAGGATGACTTCACCTCGCTGCTGAACGTCTTTAAAACCTCCAGATAAATGTTCTTCACAACTATGACACAAACATCCTGTAGTTTCAATGAGGAGCTGATGATACAAACTGTGTGTGTGAGAAACTGCATGCTAACAGTTTCACAGCGTCTGGTCGATGCTTTGAACGCATCGTACAGTGAATGAAGCTGCGTTCAGCTCCGAGCTGTCGACAGTGCAGCTGTCCACCATGACGCAGCAGTTTTACTTCCTAAATTTCAACAGGAGCTGATTCCTCATATGAACATGGGAACCAACGAGAAGGATGAAGAGACTGAAAAACCTCACATCAGCTGATTTCTGATGAGAAGCATGTGTGTGTGTGTGTGTGTGTGGGGGGGGGGGGTTAAGTCAAAATGTGAAGGAAAGGTGGGGGGGGGGGGTCCCCTGTCAACATGCTGAGCAGCTGTCACACACACACACACACACACACACACACACACACACAAACAAACACAATCAAACAGGTGTCAGCGACAGCCAACGACCTCTGCTCTCTCCTCTGTTAGACCTCTATTCATTCACGCCATGCTAACAGATGCTAACCTGGACATGTGTACGTGTGTGTGTGTCTCTTATTAAAGATTTATTTCCTCATGAGTTGCTCTGTGTTAACCGGCCAAACACTTGTGCTGCTGCCATAGTTTTGTGTCTTCACTGTTAACCTGAATCTCACACACACACACACACACACACAACAAGATAATGAGTTCATGCTGATGTGAACGACAGAAGCCAAATCGTCTTGATTCTCTTTCACGATAATTAATAACATCAATCATCAGCCTGATTGATCTCGACACAACACCATACCAGGGTAGTGAGATGCATGATGGGATATGAAATCACTTTCAGCTCATCTACAGCAGATTCTACGTTGCTTTTCTTTTTCTCATCTGAACTTTAGAGATTCATTTTTCAAACTGAAACAATCGTCACAAACATGAGTTCAGTTTCTCCTCAAGCCTCCATCACTTCATCCATCCATGCAGGAGTCAAACTCTCCTCCTCCCTCCATCCTCCTCCAGCAGTTGTCTCTGTGCTCAACAAAGCCACACATTCATCCAGAATTAATTCACACACACAAACACACACACACACAGCAGCTGGTGCACACACACACACACACACACAGCGCTTGTATATCTGCTAACACAACTGGACATGTGTGTAAATGTGTGTGTGGGTATAAGAGAGACCACATATTTGCAGGCTGACAGTTACTAGTGTGTCAGAGAGATCACACACACACACACACACACACACACACACACACACACACACAGACAGACAGACACACATGCACACACACACAAACAGACACACACACACACAAACAGACAGACAGACACACATGCACACACACACACAAACAGACACACACAGCTGGCCACATCCATAACACTGAGTCGGCTGCTGTTATCCTTCTCTCTTCAGTCTATCAGAGAGTGTGTGTTCTCTGTAGAGATGCTTCAACACCAACTGACTCCAACTGCTGCTGTGTGTGTGTGTGTGTGTGTGTGTGTGTGTGTGTGTGTGTGTGTGTGTGTGTGTGTGTGTGTGTGTGGGGGGGGGGGACTAAGACCTATCTGAATAAATCTAGAATTATAAATTGTAGACGGTAAAGAGGTGACATGAGCACGTGTGTAACATACATCACGTTAACTTTCATTCTACATGTGAACAGAAACATGGAGACGAATAGAAACAGTTTCGCTGACACCTGTTTAACTTATCAGCAGATTTATCAAAAAAGAAAATAACACACACACACACACACACACATCATTGGTTTTACGCAACACTTTGATGTGTGTTGGTGTTGTGCAGTGTGTGTGTTGCCCTGAGGCCTCATTGCATGCTCATACACGCCAAAGCCGGTTTGAGCTCTCGACTAATTCAACACACACACACACACACACACACACACACACACACACACACACGTCCTGTATTTCAGGTGATGAAAGAGTTTTCACAGAGGGATGGAGAAAAAAGAAAAGAGGAGGAGGAACAAGAGGAGTCACACCCTGATTCTATTGTTGTGTAAGTTCAGCTGCAAGAGGAGGAGGAGGAGAGGAGGAGGAGGAGAGGAGGAGGAGGAGGAGAGGAAGAGGAGGATGAGGCTGCAACATACTGAAGATCTTAAATTATCAATAACCAATTATTTCCTTTGGAGCTGCGACAACCAGCCGATTAATCAAGTCATCGATCAACAGAAATATTTAAATCAGGGAGACAGAAGGAGGTGAAGGAGGAAGGAAGAAAAGAAAATCAAACAAGAGCAGGAGATAGAAAAGAAAAGAGATGGTAGGAAAGAAAGAAAGGAGGCAAGAAAGGAGACACTTGGAGGTAAAGGAGGGTGAGAGGCAAGGAGTCAAGGAGAAGAAATGGGAAGAGGGAGGGAAAGGAGGATAGAGGACAAGAGGAGGAGAGAGAGATAAACTGGTCCAAACTGGAAAACAGCTGTTTAAATGACTAACACACACACACACACACACACACACACACACACACACACACACACACACACACACACACACACACACGTCGGATGGGAGGGTTGCCGTCAGCGAGGGCTCTGATTGGCTGAATGTCTGGCCTTGTACTTTAGCCTGTATCAGAGAAAGAGAGAGAGACAAGGGAGGAGGAGAGTAGAAAAAGAAGTGAGAGAGAAAATGAGAGGAGGGAAAATAACGGAGAAAAGAGGAAGAAAGAGGAGGAGATAAATAATGAAATTGAGAGATGAAAGAAGTTGTAGGAAAGGAAGAAGAGGAATGGAGGGATGGAGCATCAGTAGAGGAGGAGGAAGAAAAGAAATGGGAGGAAAAAGAGGAGGTGGAAGGGGAGGAGGATAAGGAATAGATGGAAGAAAGGTAGAGAAAAAAGTTAAAGAAGGGGAAGTGATGGATGAGACAGGAAAGGGGAAAGAAGAGGAGGAAATTACACAGAGAATGAAAGAGAAAGGGAGAGGATGACAAAATGTGAGGGGGGACATGCTGGAGAAAGAGAAAAGGAAGGAGGGATGAGGAGAGACGAGTGGACAGCATCTCAGAGGCCTCAGCTGAACTGAATCATCTAATTACATCTGAATTCTTCTGACACAAAGACGACCTTTATTGTGAAGGGAGGGGGCGTCTCTCTCTCTCTCTCTCTCTGTCTGTCTCTCTCTCTCTGTTTGTCTCTCTCTGTTTGTCTCTCTCTCTGTCTCTCTCTCTCTCTCCAACATCAACACATCTTCTCTTTTTCTTTTATACGCAACTCAACATCATCAAATCCACATTAAAAATGACTAGAATCAAAATACTGTATATTGTATATAATATCTTGTATCTTGTTGTATCTTGTATCTTATTGTATCTTGTATCTTGTTGTATCTTGTATCTTGTTGTATCTTGTATCTTGTTGTATCTTAACAGTATCAATATTTGTTTCTGTAGAAATGCCCCCCCCCCCCCCCCACATACACCTCACGTCCTTGTACATCGACCGTTCAAACTTCTGTTGTGTTTTACAGCATCTTTTACACAGTGAGAGCAAAGGGCTGCTGGAGATAAGCAGTTAATGTGTTACTGTGTGTTACTGTGTGTGTTACTGTGTGTGTTACTGTGTGTGACTGTGTGTGTTACTGTGTGTGTGTTACTGTGTGTTACTGTGTGTTACTGTGTGTTACTGTGTATTACTGTGTGTGTTACTGTGTGTTACTGTGTGTTACTGTGTGTGTGTTACTGTGTGTGTGTTACTGTGTGTGTTACTGTGTGTGTGTTACTGTGTGTTACTGTGTGTGTGTCTGTGCGTGTTTTAACTTTAACAGTGCGACTCTCCTCCGTCCCGGGACGTTTTTATCGGTGCTGAAACAACAAGGCCGTATCCCTGACTTCCTGTCTGGAGAGGAAGCAGGATGCAGAGGTGGGTTGGGGGGATGGGAGGGGGGAGTGTTCTGCAGAGACTGAGCGTTCCTCTGTTTCTCACACACACACACACACACACACACACACACACACACACACACACACACGTGAGGGGAGCGTGAGTTTGTGAACAACCCGCTGGAAATGAGCTCTTTTTAAAAGACCTTTTATTTTGAAATCAACAGCTTTAGAGGAAGATGAGGGTTTGATGGAAAATAAAGAGACAGAAAAAGATGAGGGGGAAGAAAAGAGGAGGGGTGAGGAAGAAGAGAGGAGAAGGGCAGAGGTGAGGGAGGTGAAGATGACGGGAAAAAAAGAGAGGGAGAGAAAAAGGAGGACAAGTTAGAAAAGTCGGGTGGAGGAGGAGAGGAGGAACAAAAGGAGGAGCAGCAGAAATAAAGAGGAAGAGGAGGTGAAGATAAAATGGAGGAATAGAGATGAGGAGGAGGAAACTATGTTGACGGTGTGTGTGTGTCTGTGTGTGCATGTGTGTGCAGGGTGTGGTGCTGAGGAGGACCATGTTTCAGTTGAGTGAAAAGACTCAGAGGCTCTTTGTGTGTCTGCCTCCAGGACAACACACATACACACACACACACACTGGTGCATGTTAGTGTGTGTGTGTGTGTGTGTGTCACCACTTTCCCAGGGTTTATTGTATTTTCGGCTAAAACCTGAATAGTTTGAACACACCTTCTACAACTACACCCCCCAATACGCACCTGAGGCCACACCCACCACACACACTGACAAAAACACACACACCTACACCCAACACACCCATCCCCCGACACACACACTTCCCCCATTTCAAACACACACCAGCAGAAGTGTTTCCTGGATGTCGTCTCTGTTAAAGATTTTTAATTAAATAGATTTTACAGCTCAGACGATCAGTTGATGAGTAAATGAGTCGATGCTGATCATCGTTTTCTTCGTGTACGAGAAACTGAATGTTTCTGTTGAATATGTGCAGAAGCATCAGGTAAAGACTCATCGTTCAGGAGAAGTAATAAAGAGGTGAAACATGACGGAGGAGGAGAAGTGGAGCAGAGACCTGGAGTCACCATGTTCTCGTGTATCAGCGTTTCTGAACGTTTAGTCTGCAGACGCTCGTTCAACCTTCACACACTGAAGTCCCCTCACACAGCCGAGTACAAACACAGCAGCTCTACTGGTACAAATACTTCAAATACTTCTGCAGAGAAGGAACCCCGAGTCCGTTCGTCTGCTCGTCCACCGACAGACATTTTGTTACAGGAGCAGAAACAACTCATGTTTGTCAAATGTAAAGTTTTAATCTTAATTTAGATAAAGTTAAATACAAAGACAATTATAATACATTTAACATCACTATTCATTAATGAACACATTTCAGATGGTGTGTGTGTGTGTGTGTGTGAGAATGATAATTAGTCAACAGTGTGTCAGGGAACGGACACACACACCTTATGTGCTGCAGTTTCAAAATAAAAGCATGGTTCTAATCCCTTTGGTTTCTTTTCCTGTGTTGTTTTGTTTCAGGTGAAACTTGATTAAACTGATGAGCATAGAAAAAATAATCAATAAGATAAAACGTTTGCGTTTCACTGTAATTTTGAAACTAGAGCTGGAGAAACAGTTTCAAAATGAAATATAAAAGATAAATTAGGAGACAGAAACATTTTCCTTTCAGATTCGAGACGAGTCAGACGACAGAGTGTTTCTGCTGATAACACGACTGAACTCTCAGGTCACATGGTCGATAAGAAGCATGAACGTGTGTCGCAGCAGCAGCGTCACGTGGTTTCAACCAGAGTTCATCATTCACACGTTCACCTGTTCAACAACCTGATAGTTCACATGGCAAACAGGAAAAAGTTTACAGAAAGTTTATAATTCTAAAAGTCAGATGTGGAGAAATGAGGATGAAATAAATAACATCACACACACACACACACACACACACACACACACACACACACACACACACACACACACACACACACACACACACACACACACACACACACACACACACACACACACACACACACACACACACACACACACACACACAGGGATGCTCCAGTCAACAGGGATGTAAAAGAAAAAGTCTGGGGGCATGTTGGCGCTGCGGTTTCCACAGCAACGAGGCGTGTCCAGTGTTTGCAGAACAAACAATGGTACCTTTTCAGAGGAGGGAGGGGCCGAGTGTGTGTGTGTGTGTGTTAAACTGCATGTATGCATTCCTGCATGTGTGTGTGTCAGATTACAGCCTTGCTAACAGTCAGATTAACAGGGATTATTCAGGCTGGGTCTGTTTGCTGCTGCTCCGTCAGGCGACTTTAACTCTCGACCACAACGACACATTCACAGTTTCACAACAGTTTTTAAAAACTGCTGCTGCAACAGGAAACTTTAAATTGTTCCAGGAAACACAAAGACATCAAATCTGTGCTTTAAACGTTTTTAGGAAAAAATCAGGTCGATTAAAACGACAACATTAATCTCACAACAGGAGAAAAGAAAAAAACAGCGACTGGCTTTTAAATGAGAGGGAACCTGCAGGACCAGAACACACACACACACACACACACACACACACACACACACACACACACACACACACACACACACACACACACAGGTATGTACTTGTATCTTTGTAAGGACATGATGCATTCCTCATCCCATCACACTGATCTGAACCGGAGGGAGAACCAACGTCCTCACTACTGTGGTGAAATACTCAAACTTTACCGAAGTTGTGATTGCGGTTCAAACTGAATCTACCTGTGTGTATTTAACAACCAGAAAGTGCACTGTTATTTGCATGCTCCCTCTCTCCCCCTCCTCCCCCTCCCCTCAGCAGCAGCCAGCTGACAAAACTGTTTAGTCAGCAAGAGAGGTGAGCGGGGGAGGAGGTGGGTGAGCCAGCTAGGGACAGAGAGAGAGAGACAGGAATCCTCCCTCCAGAGCCTCCATCATGCTTTAAGAGTGTGTGTGTGTGTGTGTGTGTGTGTGTGTGTGTGTGTGTGTGTGTGTGTGTGTGTGTGTGTGTGTGTGTGTGTGTGTGTGTGGGATGTACCACTCGGCAGCTGTTGGGGGGAGCAGGAACGTTCCACCATTGTGGGTCAGATGGAACTTTTTTTTAAAAATGAACTTTTTAACTTAGTTGTAAACTTTTACTCTGAAAGTGCAGGAATCACGTTTCCTTTAATTCATTTTTGGTGTTTTGACTCTTCGGTGTTCAGAGGGAACTTTTGAAGAGCTCTTCATCAGCTGACTGGGACACGTGTCCGACTCCACAGCTCCAGAGAGAGGAAGTGGACCTTGAGTCAAGACTCTAGTTCACAAGGTTTCACTGAAATAATGAGAATCTCTTGAACCTTTCTGGATGTGAACATTCAGACTGTCTGGTTTTATCGATATTTGTGATGATGGACTTGAGTATTGATGATGAGTCTGCAGAGCTGTCACCTGTTTATCTCCGCTCCCCTCAGGAGCTTCTTCTAAATACTCTGAGCTTGAACTCTCGTTCCTGCTCTAAACTCTGTGGACTGTATTTTGCAGTTCCTCATCTTCATGGTGACTGTTTGACTAAACCACAGGATGTTCTGTGTCGGAGCTGCACGGCTTCATGTGGTCGGGGGGGTCACTGCTGCTTTAATAAAACTGCTCAAAGCCTCTCAATGTGAAACTGAAGGTGTGTGTGTGTGTGTGTGTGTGTGTGTGTGTGTGTGTTTGTGTGTGTGAGCTGCAGCGATGGATGCACGGTGGAGGAATGAAGCAGAGATGTTTGGGAGTTGAATGTGGGACAGACCAGTTCTATGAGATGCCAGCAGAGTGTGTGTGTGTGTGTGTGGGTGTGGTGAGACTGCCCCGCTGATAAGCAGCTTGTGGAGCTAACTATCACTGCTTGGTGTGTGTGTGTGTGTGTGTGTGTGTGTGTGTGTGTGTGTGTGTGTGTGTGTGTGAGATGGCTGACACACTCAGGGCCACCTTCACCCTGTTTGAAGCAAATAAAACCGTATTTACTGCGAGTCCAAAGTCCGAGGAGCTCGACTGTGAAAGAATGTCCCAACGGATGGAGGGAGGAGGAGGAGGAGGAGGAGGAGGAGGAGGAGGAAACGGAGGGTATATCTGAGAGGGGGAGGAGCTGCGGAGGTGAGAAGTAGCAGGGGGGGTGATGCTCAGAAGTTTTATCTCAGAGTTGGTTTGTGATTTTTGAGACTAACGTGCTGCAGGTTAAGAGTTAAAGGAACAGTTCAACATTTCCTCTTTACCGCCCTGCTGCTATTCAACTTTAACAGACATAATGATTTCTATGTTCAACAAAGTGAAAACCTGTTTACCTGTCATTGAGTTTGATGAGGACATCTGAGGAATCAGATCTTTCTAAATAAATTCTGTACATCAGCTGATACATCACATCAAATCACTCCATCCTTCCTGAAAACCACAAAAAGAGATGAGGAACAGGAAGAGATGAAAGAGGAGGAGGACGGAGGGTTAACAGGAAGTGAAGCAGCCTCTCGTCAGGAGAGCAGAGGAGGAGATGGAGGAAGTAGAGAAACAATAGCTTCTCTCTCTCTGGTCCATGTGAAGCTTTTATTATCAGAGACACTTATGTAAGTGTCAAAGATGATGTTCGTCCTTCACTGCTGAGCTTCCAGGAAAAACTCCACCACTCAGAAACAAGAAGCAAATAAAAAATAATGATCTGAGCACAAGAATCCAGCCAAAGTCAGCAAGAGGCTTCTGTGATGGTGCAACACGAAGATACAACTACAAATCCATGATGTGTTCAACATCGCTACGTATTAGAATTCAGATTCCAGACACACACGGGATGTTTCCCTCAAGTTCAAACTCTCGCATCATGAAGAGAGAAAAACTCAACAGGTGGAAACTTTTCTACCTCCAATTCAAAACATTCAGAAAACAGTGGTTTTTAAAATTCCATGAATCCACACTGGGATTAAATAAAGAGGAGACGTTCTAACCTGTGGTCATCACAGAACTACGTCCAATCCATAAACTTTGTTCAATCAACAGACAGAAAACCTGACAACTGACTGAATTCACCGATCAATCAAACCACTGATCGGCTGATCCATCGACACGAGATGAACCAGCAGCAGTTTGAAACATCTCCTCCTCTGTTTGTCTGATTGTTGGTTCTCAGAGATAAAACCAGAAACACATTCGTGGATCAATTCAAATAAACTGGAGCTGCTGAACTTCCTGAAAGTGAAAGAAACAAACATCATCAGTCTGAATGTAAATCAGCTGATGTGACGCTTCCAGCCAAACACACTTTAATATTTACTCACTAACTATAGAGTCTCCACTGCTATATAAAGACAGTGGTCTGTCTGTGTGTGTGTGTGTGTGTGTGTGTGAGAGAGAATATAACCAAGCTGCCTCTGGCCTAAATTTAAACCAGTGATGAGACCGCAAGGCAGTCCTGGTGGGTTCACTGTGTGTGTGTGTGTGTGTGTGTGTGTGTGTGTGTGTGTGTTGATACCAGTCCTACAGAAATACATGGGAGGAGGCCCATCAGACACAAAACTCTGTGTGTGTGTGTGTGTGTGTGTGTGTGTGTGTGTGTGTGTGTGTGTGTGTGTGTGTGTGTGTCCTACTTTAGCTCTATTCATCCCACGTCTCTCGTTACACTCATCCTCTTCTTGTCTCACGTATCATGTGATTGATCGGTTATCAGTTATTGATCATATCCACAAATCAGACGGAATCCGTTGAGACGATAAAACATCATTTGAATATTTATTAATCAATAATGAATCGATGGACAGAAGAAGAACCAGCTCCAACTCTTTTCATTAATGCCTCCCACTGAATAAAAGTGTTCAGTCTTTCGTCTGTGACGATTCACTCACAGGTTTGAAACCGGGGGACGTTTGCAAATGTGATTGATAGAAAATAAGAAATTAATAAATGTTAAAATTCATTAGTAAACACGTCAGCTGTGTTTTTCTTCTCCCAGAGCGAAAGTGAACTTATTAAAGAGACAGTTCGTTGGACAGTTAGTTCCAGTTACATCTCCGTGCACTCTTCATTTCAACATCCAAAACAAAGTGAGTTCTGTGTAGACGCTCGGACAGTCGGCGCTCCGTGACTCACGTCCACGCTCAGCAACAGTGAGTGACGTCTTTAACCAAACGTGACTCAGCGATAACTCAACGGCATCAGCCGTTACGACACAGTTACTTTTTCTTAAGAAGTGGAACGAGGCCCTCACCTCCGGTCGTCGAGTCATGTGACTGATGAGAAGTTTTCAGACTGAAACTCCAGCAGGTGTAACCATAGCAACAGTGAACGAACATGTCTGCCTGACGTGTTCATAGTTTCTCTTCGGTGTCAGAATCATCTCGGTGTTAAAGTCTCACTCGTCCATTTTGATTAAATACACGTAAAACTGAGCAGATG